>NC_048421.1:19596270-19618053 GCF_013103735.1 Etheostoma cragini
CCGAGGTTTCTGCCTAAAAGGAAGTTTTTCCTCGCCACTGTCACACTGTTGCTTGCTCTGGAGGAGACTACTAGAACTCTTGGGTTCTTGTAAATTCGGGAGTGTGGTCTATCTGTATAGTGTCTTGAGATAACTCTTGTTATGAATTGATACTATAAATAAAATTGAATTGAATTGAATTGAATTGATGTTTTTACTTTCCTTTACAAAATTTTTAGTGGCGACTTTTTGTTTTTACTCCTTACATTTTACAAAATTGGCTCGTTACTTTAGCTTTATATAAGGTTGTCTATCAGATGTGATTGTGAGTGCATGTCGTAGAATGGCGCGGACATGCGCCTCACACCGCGAGCGGGCACGCCACACAGAGAAAAAAGTGAGAGAGGAGAAAAAGAGACTAGCTGTCCGGAGGATATTAGCTGAGATTGTGTGTGTGCGTCTTTGAGAACTCTAAGTTGTTTAATTTACAATATGCTGTCAATTCATGTAAGCCTGTTGTTGTATAGGTCAATAGTTCTGGTACTCTTACAGTAAGTTAGCCAGTGAGTCTGTTGTTTGTGTTCTTCGCCTGTAAAAAATGGAAATCACAGAGATTTGGCACACAAGCAGCAAGACATTATCAGTCATCCTTGGCCTTGTCTAGGAGAGATCTTTGAGATAGTAGATATCAAGAATGACTCCTGGCCAATGTGCTGCGTAACTCTAAAAGTATGAGGAACTTCTTAATTAATGTCTGTTTAGTAATTCGTATTTGATCCTTTATTTTGTTTCCTGCAGCTGTACTTGAGACACACACAAACATGCGTGTAGATTTCTTTAAATGTCAAGGGGAAGATTAAAAAAAAAGAAACTGGATCTGTGAATTCTCACAGAATCACAATGAATTCATATCTTGCTGCTCAATCGGAATTTTATAAACCTGGAGTCCCAGTTTCGGTCACAATAATCATACGTATGATGTTTTAGGCCTATTGGCAGACATCCATTTAAAATGTAGCCAATGACATAAAGAGCCTTTTCTCCTTGTCCACTGAAGTTTCTCAGCTTGCATTCTAGAAACATTTGTGTGGTCCAGGTAGATTTGTATAAAAGAATGGTTGTCGTTCGCCAGGCTACTTTTACTTTTATACTTTAAGTACATTTCCAAGCCTTTTACTTCAGTAAAGAAGTTAAATTAATTCTTCTAGTTTTACCAGAGTATTTTTGTGAGTACTTTTGCTATCTCTGATCATTTATCACACATTTTCTCGAAGGGTTTCTCTAGTTCAAAATCATTTCCCGGTGCTATGTGGAGTCTTTACTTCTGCATACCTACCCGTGTATGAAGCCAACTTTCTCATGAGCTCAGCATTATTGTTATTGAATCAAAGTGGATTTAGTTAAAAGGACTTTCATTTCCAAGGAAAACAGATCAGATTTGAATAACAAGTATTAAATACAAACTAAATATGTACTCATCCTGAATCACATGTGCAGCAGTTGGCTTTTTAAGTCACACATGGAAATCTCCTGTGTGCATTCAAAGAGTTTCAAGTGTAGATGCAGACAATGTAACACTCACAAAGCTAGTGCTTGTCAGCCATTGTTTATCAGGCGTCAATGTGCAAAAATGGTTTGAGGCTCCTAGAGGGACAGCAGATTGCAGACAATCACCCCATTTGATTTGATTCAAACTGGATAATACATAAATGTTGCGGTTTTGCAGATATTTAGGTTGGTGATCCTTTTAAATAGATTAACCCATTTAGGTCAGATGGTTAAGTTTGCATAGGAGTACCAGATGCTGGATGTGTTCGATCCATTATACCTTTTTAGCTATTTCAACTATTTACTATTTGTGCAATACTATTTCAACTGTGCATTCTTTCATTTTAGCTAACTTTTTCAGTCATGTAGCCATTATTTACAATGGAAGCTTATTTCACCATTGGTCCAATAGCTCACTATTTTAACTTTAACAAGTAGACCTTCTGTTAGCTAATTATTTCTACTACATAATGATCTGTTGCTTGACTCAACCGCAATAAGTGTTCATGTGTTTCAGCTGTCTGTGGATGTATTCCTCATCATGACTGTTATTTTTGTTAGTTATGTTACACTCAAGTACACCTTGTTGGGATTCCTGTTCTGTCCCTGTGACCCAGCCTTACATATTCAATATTTGTGGACAGTTGTGGGTCTCCTTAGAGCTTTAAAAACAGAGGTTTTTAAAAACGCTGTCTTAAGAAACACGCACAGAGATCACAGTAAATCATGACGTTTGACCTTTATGAAGTTGACAGTTTAAGCTGATTCCCTTTTGTTCCCCAACAATCACTACCTGTACCTGAATCTGGATAGGTTGTTTCCTCTCTAAAAACTGGTGCAGTGTGACTAGTTCACACTGCACCAGTCAGTGTTGATAGAATCTAATGGTGAATAAGCTTTGTCACCTCCAGGAACAGAAACAGAAATACCTTGTGTGTGCAGGGTTGAAAGTCTGGTTCTGTTTGTTGTTTCTTTTGGTTTGAGCTTTTTTCTCCAAGTTTTACTTTACATTTCACCACAACCTTTAACGCCCCTGAACATTTTATTTAAAATCTAGTTATTTATTTTTTATTTTAAAAAAATACCCTGAAGTGTTATTTATTAAGAATCAGACTGAAAGCTGATCTGCTTCATGAGGAGTGATTGCCTCTGGCTTAGTCAGATTTGAGTGACAGATACATTGTTAACAAACTAATGACTTGTCATGAGATCTATGAGGACAAAAAACAGTGACTTGACATGTACAAGTCTGTAAAATGAATTTAAAGTACCAGCAGTAAAAGTTTTCTCTGCGCCATGCATGTATTACATGTAGTGCCTCTGTCTGTGACTGATATCTGATTCTATGTGACATTATTAGATATTAATACTGAAGTGACAATGAGATAGCAACATCTTACTGCTGTATCTGCTCCAGGTGGAGCACCTATAAAAACTTTAACTACAGTTGGATTGTTTGGTCCAGTGGTTCCCAAACTAAGGCACGGCCACTCCAAAGGGTCAACAGACAAATCTGAGGGGTTGTTCAATGATTAATGGAATAGAAGAAGAAGAAAGTAAGATCTGATATACAAATCTGTTTTCACTCCAATATTTCATATATATATATATATATTTTAAGGGCTCACAAGTCAGAACGTTTCATTTGTAACAATTCATTGTTTGAAATCCGGTTAAACAGGAGGACGGCACTGAGCCGTTGGGCAACAGGTGACAATGTTTGTGTTGCTTTATCGGAGGAATAGAGACAGAGAGAGAGAAAGGGGGAGGGACAAAAAGATTATTTAATGCGGAGTAGCTCTGATGACCCGTACTTACAGTTATGGCTCTGTACAAGGTGATCGGTGCGGTGGCTCTGCTGACTCTCCTGACACAGGGTAAGGACTCTCCTCACTGCACACACCTGAACCAATCATGTTTGAGATGTACTGAGTGGACGCACACTGAGGAGGAAGTCAAATTTTGTAATCATTTAAATTAGTAAGTAGTGAAGTAAAACAAGTGCAAGTCCTGTAATCAAATTACTACTTTTGAAGTAAATAAAAAGTACTTGGAAAAAAAAAAACACCAACTCTGTGATCCTGTCATACTGAGCGCACGTTATTTATTCAAAGTATAAATGAATAAAAGGCATGGCTAGTTTATTCATACAGCACATTACTGACACAGGGGCAAGCACAAGGTGCTTCATTATAGTACTAAACAGGACCCAGTAGAAACTGTAGTAGTTACTGTTTTTCAGAATGGTAGTTACTGTAGAGTAGAGTAACTACCCTTCTGAAACACAGTAACTACATGTTTATTGTTTTTCAGAAGGGTAGTTACTGTTTTTTTTAGACGGGTAGTTACTGTTTTTCAACTGAAAAGTTTATTCATCCAGCACAATTCTGACACACAGGCAAGTACAAGGTGCTTCCTTATAGAACTAAACAGGACCCAGTAGAAACACGGTAGAATATGAGAAGTGCAAAATATGTAAAATTTATGACAGTGATCAAATTTACGTGTCCAGGTCGAGTCAATTCTCTAAAACTTATTTAATGTCCAAAAGTTATCGTGTCTGTTTATAATGGTTCTAGGAGGTCAAAACAACTAAAGAAATGAATCTGTAAAATGTGCAGTAACTATCAGATAAATGCACTGGAATCAAAGGACGACATTTCCCTCTGAGATGCTGCAGGGAAAAACTCAAACCTTAAACCTTTGGATCTTTTTAAAGCTTCAGGAATAAATTAACTTAGCTTAATTAATACTGATTGGTAACTTTGTCTGAAGGGGATGATAGTGTGTTACACAGATTTGTCCAGTCTGAATGAAAACTTTACTGTGAATCACTACTTTCTCCTCCTCCTTACTGGTTATAAAGTGATAAAAACCTACACAGCCTGACAGCATCATCATAGAAATCATGGATTTAACGGGTAGTCTTCATCATTTATACAATTTTCTTTAAGGTCTGCTTTAAAATGCACATGCATTTTAATAATTCAATTCTATATTTAGTGTAAAAAATTAATACATTTCTGCAGTTTTAAGATAGAAGATGTGTGTAATGTGGGTATAATTTAGTCCCCATCTCACCTGTGAATTATCTGTTGATTGACAGACCATCTTGCTGAAGCAGATGAGACACGTACTGCGTGCTCTTCCACCTTCAATAGCTTTTAATATGTTTTAATTTGTTTGCAGAGCTGAGATTCTAAAATCTTAAGCATCTTAAACCGGTTTGGGGAGTTTTGTGGACGCCACATGTTTCTTTCATCACTGCTCTGAGGAATGTGTGCCAGAGGGTTTTAGGGTACACACGTTAAGTCCCTGATTAATAAAATATTTGTTGACTCAACTTGAAAGTATGTGTAACCTGGTTGCCTGGAAATTCTAAGTTGCTTAACTAATGACATGTTCAGTCAACTAAGGTTTGTTTGTATACACAACCTTCAGTTTAGTGTGTCCAACTTCAAATTATGCATTTTACGAACTAGTGATTGGGTGGGGTCAACTCCAATCTAGTTCAACAACATTAAATAGTGGGGCTAATGTGCATTTTTAAGTTGTCTGACTGAGCTTTGTATTTGTGTTGACTTCCTTACGTTTGTTGAATTAACATATCAAGTAAGCTGCCTTGGTTGCCTCGAAAATCTAAGTTCTAACAACTTTTTGGAAAAGTTTACACTAGACAAGAGTGTTAGACAAGATTAACAATAACATTTATTTCACACATTCAAATGTTTTACACGATACAACATTTTTGGTAAGACACAGCATCAACATTTTGTAGTCAATATCTATCTGCCTTTCACAAAACATTTGCTGAGGAAAAGAAGAACATCTGTGTCAGTCATCCATAACAGAAAATTCTTTATGCCACTGTATGTAGGAAACATGTGATTTATTGATACGTTCACTTACTGTTGAAGTGTAGGCCATCATCATGGTTGTTTATAATTTATGTTAAACAATTCTTTTTGGCAGGCTTGGTAGTAGTCTCATAGAGTAAACATCACACTTGTTGCTTGCTCTGGAGGGAACTACTAGAACTGTTGGGTCCTTGTAAATTCTGGAGTGTGGTCTAGACCTACTCTATCTGTAAAGTGTCTCAAGATAACTATTGTTATGAATTGATACTAAAAATAAAATAGAACTGAATTGAATCTAACTGAACTTCATGTGTAAAATGAGTTGATTGCCCAGTTAACTTCTGCAAGTGGTATGTTTTATCAAAGCATCATTGGAGACTGGAGAAATAACAGTATGCTGGTAGTGTTATGATATGTGATATATGACCAGCAGTAACCACAGTAGAGGTATTAACACACAGCATCCTTTTGGGATTGCTGTGCTGTAACCAGTCAGTGATCATCAGATGTCTGTCGGTGAAGACACAGTCAAAACATTTACCCGTTGCTTACCTGACAAAAGACAAAAGGACAGGCTTTGATAGAAAAATGTCCCCTGTCTAGCTTTTCTATCAGGGCTCTGTTGGTTGACTTGAAGCATGGCAACATTGGAGGCAGTAAAACCAGTGTGATGGGACAGCAGACAGCATGGAACACTGCTATCTGTTAAAACAATAAAACAAGACAGTATGTAAAATATGTGCTGTTGGTAGAGAAAGACATGCACTGTATGTCAACACCGCTGAAACAGACATAAATAACAGCATACTTAGTCTTTGTCTCATGCTATCAATACTTTTTCAATTTTGCAGAGTTGAGATTTAATGACGGGCTATGGTAACACAATTAGTGTTGTCATGTTTACACATTTCCAATGATAGGGTTGACCATGTCATTTTCATTATGTAAGATTAAGACTGGGAGGGGTTTTACTGGAACATTTTTACCCCACAATGAATTTTAATTTGATAAGATACATTAAAACACATTGCACATGTTGAAGAAACACATAACAAAATATATATATTAATGAGATATACAGTATATTCTGTATATGAAAATGAACGATCAAATTATTAAAAGTAAGGCTGTTTTGTGAATCCCTCAAACTTTATGGAATGAATACTAAATGGGTGAGTGCCTCTTTAGGTACTCTTTAAGACAGTTTTTAGTCAAAGAATAGTAAGTCATTTCCACATAGTTCAAATTCATATAAAAATAATAAAAGTTTGCCTCTGTTACAGTATCAGTGAATATCTTTTCTATCTTTTCTAATTACTGTACCAAAAGCAAATGAAAGACGTCATGACGAAGAAAAGATATTTGGGTTTGAATGACTTTGGTTACGAATGATCACATTAGGCATCAGTAAATAAAAATAACTGATTTTGTGTTTGTTTCCTTTTTTTTCAGAGTCTCACTCACAACCTGATGGTAAGTCAGTTTTATGCACACTTCTTTACTTTCACCTGTGTCAACATGTTGTTGGACTTCAGCTGTTTTATTTACATCTTCATTGTTGTTAGTATTTGCTGTCAAACCCAGTGAAGGCAATGGAACATGTAGAATTAAATTGAAATATGAAGTTTCTCCTCTGTTACTTAGGACTCTATTGGATTAGAAACACCTGAGAGCATCCCAGGATCATAATCCTCAACCAACAGTTAAAGTTTATAATCCCAGCAGTGCTCAGTGGTGATCCAGGGAGAGGGGAGTATTGCTCACTGTGTTCTTATTGTCTGTCTCTCTGCAGTGTGTGGTATAACTCCGCTCAACAACAGGATTGTTGGAGGACAGAAGGCCCCTGTGGGGAACTGGCCCTGGCAAGCCAGCCTGCAATCATCTGGTAGCCACTTCTGTGGAGGATCCCTCATTAACAATGAATGGGTGCTGACTGCTGCTCACTGCTTCTCAAGGTAAGCACTAAGGGGCAGATTCTCTTAGGCGGTGGCTTTTGTGTTTGTTTAACCGCTCTGCTCTTAACTTCTGTGAACTGTTTTGTTTCTCTTTAGCATCCCAGCCAGACTGACTGTGTCTCTGGGTCTCCAGAGTCTACAGGGACCCAACCCCAATGTGGTGTCTCGGACGGTAACAACCGTCATCAATAATCCTGGCTATAACGCCGATACTGATGATAACGACATCTGCCTCCTGAAGCTCTCGTCACCGGTGACTTTCAATAATTTTATTGTTCCTGTCTGCCTGGCAGCTCCAGGCAGCACCTTCTTCAGCGGCGTTAGCTCCTGGGTGACCGGCTGGGGCACCATTGGCTCTGGAGGTGGGTCAGAAAGAAGCTAGGTTACATGTATTTATTTCAATACAATGGTGACAACAACTGAGTTTGCTCAGACATTTCAATGCAAAAATGAGTTCCATCTTCCTTTACCCATAAAGCAACAAAACAGATTTTTAGAAATATTATTTAAAGGGGAATACCGTTCAATTCCAACACGTAGCTTTGTTGTCTGTAAATTTGGAGTACTGTCACTAGAGAAAAAGATGAAACCAATCGGTGCTACCTACACCGTGTTATCCTCCTGCTAGAGTTAGCACTCAACAGGCTCAAACAGGGAAAGTTTTAAACGTGTTTTTAGCCTCTAAACATTTTAGAAATGTCATTACAAGTTCCTACCCATGTGAAGTGATTACTTCCAAGTGAACACAGCAAATTTGACGGCAGTAAATGTGACAGAAAGGCATAAAAGCTGTGTAAATTAGGCCAGTGCACAAACCTCTGTTCATTTCCTGTTTTGCGGTGAAGTCCACACTAGTCTAAACACGCCTTTCTCTGACATCTACTTCAGTCAAATTTGCTGTGTTCCCTCAGACGGAATCACTGCACATGGTTAGGCACTGTTATTGACATTTTGAACGTGTTTTGAGGCTAAAAACACGTTTAAAATGTGCCTTGTTTAAGCCTGTTCGCTGTTACGCTAGCAGGAGGATAACACGGTGTAGGCTGCACCAATTGGTTTCATCTTTCTCTCTACTGAACGCACTTTACATTTACAAACAACAGAGCTACGTGTTGGAATTGACTGGAATTCTCCTTTAGGTTTAAAAATATTTAAAGATGAATTACTGCAAAGAGCCTCTGAAGTAAAGGGTTTGTTCTGGTGATGCTGCTGGAGGAAAGGTGACTAAAGTTCACCTGTGGAGTTTTCTTGGTTAAGTTTAAAAGTTAAGTTTCTCACCAAATCACACCATGGGTCGCCTTTAGGTGGTTGAATGAAAAAGTGCTGAATCTCTTATGTTCATTAAAAAAATAAAAACAAAACAACATTTCATATTCTTTCCATGTTCGGTTGCAATCTGTCTTCTTCTTCATTGTCTTTGTTGGTGCAAATAGCTACACCGGGCCCCTTTCTTGTGGTCAAAAATTCCCAGATAAATCTTCAAATTAATTTAGAATTAATTAGATGGGGTGAGAGGAAACGCTCAGTGGTCAGCTGAAAAGATAGGATTTATCTTCTTGGGAACATTAACTTTGACAGCATATTTGATGGAAAATTTTTAACAGTTGATATAGTTAACAGCATCCGAACAATGCCAATGTTATTTTTTATTTTTCCCTGTCTATGACCAGTCAATTTGAGAGGGTTAGCAGGTTTCAGTTCTTTGCTTTGAAGTTGTAGTGGACCTGTCCTTTGGTTTGACTTTGTTTTACATGGTCCTTTAGATTTATAGACATACTAATGTAGTAATCAAACACTCATAATTGATCACATGTGCTGTTTATTTAACTGTATTTGTTTGTCTTTAGTCTCCCTTCCTCCCCCAGGAAACCTAATGGAGGTGAATGTGCCGATCGTGGGGAACAGACAGTGTAAATGTAACTATGGTGTGGGCAGAATCACAAACAACATGATCTGCGCCGGGTTAAGTGCTGGAGGGAAGGACTCCTGTCAGGTAAACATCTTTACACCTGTGTTGGGGTCAGATTCTCCTGCAAAGATTCCTCTCCTAAATGTTTTTCTTCTTAAAGGGGGATTCAGGTGGTCCGATGGTGAGCAAGCAGGGAAGCCGCTGGATCCTGGGGGGAATCGTAAGTTTTGGAATTGGTTGTGCCCAGCCTAATTTCCCAGGAGTCTACACCAGAGTGTCCCAATATCAGACCTGGATCAACAGCCAGATCACCAGCAACCAGCCAGGCTATATCACCTTCACGTCCAGTGGAACGGACAGTGACCTCAGCATCAGCTGTACTGGCCTGCCACCGCCTCCAACCACCCTCCCTACAACCACCATTGCCAAACGTGAGTGTCTGTCATGTCCAGACTTTAACCTTAAATTTCCACTTAAATTGAGATGTTGTATTTATAGTAATGTAGTAGTAAAATATTACTTAAGTAAAAATATGTAAGTATTACCAGCAAAATGAACCTAAAGTACTTAAAGTAGAAGTATGTTTTGTGCTGTAAAATGTGTCCTGGCAGTATCTGATGTTTCTGGATTAATATTACTGCTGCATTAATATTTTGCATTTTACTGCTGTAGATGTTTACGGTTGGGCTCATCTTAACTCCTTTATTTCCTGATGGATGGTATAATCTACAACAATGCATTATATTCTATAAGATCAGCATGTGTTTTTTGCGTTGCTGTTCTGTGAGAACCATGTACCTTCAAAAAACGTTTTAAACCTGTTGATGGTGTCAGAGAAACAGCCCTGTTTTCAAACTTGTGATGATACTTTTCCAGCGGATCCAAAAATAATTTTTTAAGAGTTTATCTAGCTTAAGAAGTAGGAAAATCTTCTCAACACATAAAGAAACACTTTGTCCTTCAATTTATCACAACCATTAAACATTACCACATCTGGAGATACATTGTTTTCATCGGATAGGAAGGGGGTGAAAAACTATCATCCAAAAAGTGACTAATGCTGTCAGATAAATGTGGTGGCGTAAACAGTACAATATTACCTCTGAGATGTAGTGGAGTACATGTATAAAGAAACATGTAAATACTCAAGTACCTTGAAGCTGTACTTAATTCCAGTACTTTTGTAAATGTACTTAGAGTAGTTACATTTTAACACTGGTCATATATTCTGTATCAGCTCGTTGCAGCTCTTTATTGAAGCTGTATGATGTTTATATTGAAGGAAGTATTCAAACCCAAGAATAATGTTTTTATGGAGGCCCTTTTCCATCAAACTCAAAACAATGTTGTGTGAATCATTTTGTGTTCACACTTTTTATTGCAATTGATGCACAGCAATTTCCCTTGAGGATGAATATAGTTTTATCTTATCTGGTTGTCTACCTACAAGCAGGACGCATCAATTCAGGCTTATCAAACCCTGGACAAACCTCTCTTTATACAACCATTGGATAAACCCTGCTCCAACTTCTGTCCTTTGGTAGGCGCTACAGAACACTGTACGTCAAAACATAACCAGACACAAAAACTGTTTATCCCCACAGATTGTCACTATGAAGGACCCGTACCTCCAGTCATGTAGTGCCAGAAACTTCCCTGTGCAATAACCCTGAAACACACTAAACATCCACTGTACCATTAAAGTATAGTTTAAATAGTTTAGACACACATTCCCAATGAGAAAGTGTCTCCAAACATTTTATTGATTTAGTACTAATTATATATACACATAGCACTTTATATTTACCTTTGTTAAGCTTTGTTGTCCTTGTTTTAAGCTGTATGTTTATTTCTGTGAACGTACATTAAAAGTAACAACAAAACTAAGTCAAATTCCAATAAATCGGATTGTCATTGTTTCTCAAGCTGTGGTCTGTGGCCAAGCCCCACTGAATTCCCGCATTTTGGGAGGAAGCTCGGTGGCGACGGCTGGTGTGTGGCCATGGATGGCGAGCCTACAGAGGAATGGAAGTCATGTGTGTGGCGGGACTCTGGTTGCCGTTAACTCCGTGTTGAGCAACGCCAACTGCTTCTCAAGGTGAGACAATTGAAGCGCTTGTAATTTTTGAACTGTGTAAGAACAGAAGGTAACCAAATTATTAGTTTTTATCATTTAATGTAAAAATAACAGCGCTGCTTTTTAGGAAACCATATGTAAAAGCCCAGGCCTTGTTTTAAACCAATCAGATGGTTTTTTTTTGAGTCCTTACTTCGTTCATTTAATCTCTCACAGTTCACCAACACCGTCTGAGTGGACTGTGGTGTTGGGTCGCTTGAAACAAAATGGATCTAACCCTTTTGAGGTGACACTGAATGTGACAAATATCACCCTGAGCAACCTGAATGGGTCAAATGTAGCAGTGCTACATTTGTCAACCAAACCCAGCCTGTCCAACAACATCCAGCCCATATGCCTCGACAACGGCCAGACCTTCGCTTTGGGCTCCACGTGCTGGGCTGCTGGCTGGAGCTCAGGGCAAGGAGGAGGTAATGCTTCCTTGGCATCAATTCACCTATTTAGATTGAACATTTAGGCTATTGTACATTGTTTATGGCACTAACAGAGTTTTGTTGCCCATTTATTGTCATTTTCTTATTTTTCCCAACTTCAGCGGAACAAGTTCTGCAGGAGATCCAGACGACGGTGGAAAATTGCGGGAACGGGTCGTCGAGTGACAGCTTTTGTACCAGAACATTTACACTGGAGAAGGTAATTAATGAGAGCAGGTAATTCTTGTACACTTACATGTCTCTGTTAAACAGGAGTTTGTTGATCCTTAAACAGGCATTTCTGGATGTTTATTCCCTTTCTTGCTGAAAGCTTGATGAGGAGATCAACACCACTCTCAAGTCTGAACAATAGATATGAAGCTACAGTCAGCAGTAGGTTACCTTAGCTTAGCATAAAGACTGGAAACAGGGGAAAACAGCTATCCTGGGTCTGTCAAATGGTAACAAATTTCATCTACCACCATCTCTTACGCTTACTGAGTAACATGTTATATCCTTTTTATTTCACCCATACAAACTAAAGTGTAAGATGGCTCCTGGCTGTAGAGACAATGCACATTGATCAACATCACTGGAAATGTGCCCGTGTTGGCCACATTTTAAGTCATCTATTACATTTACTGCACAAACATACAAAGTATCAAACCTTTTATATAACTCTCAGCGAGAAAGTTTCATTTCACAAAATCAAACAATTCCTTTTGAGTCTAAGAAGGTATTGTTTACATAGGACATATGGTAAAACTAGAAAAATTATAACATAATTTTTTGTAGTTTCACGGGAAGATGTGACTGAATGTCATCTTCATATAAATGTTGAACATGTGTGTCTGTTGGTTCAGGGTGATTCTGGAGGTCCATTGATGTGTAAGCTGGCTGGCTCTTGGTTCCAGGCAGCAGTGTTATCAACTGATAACACCACCAGACAAACACGAGATGCAGTGATGCAGTTCCCCAAACTGAGCACCTTTAAAAGCTTCCTGGCTGGTACAGTGGGGTTCTTATCTCCAGCTTCAAACTCCACTAACACCACCAGCGCCAGCAACAGCACCAGCGCAACTCTCCTCAACAGTGGTGCCACTCCAGCTCACTTCCAGGTCTTCCTCTATTTCCATTTCCTCGTCTTCTCAGCGTGTCTCCAACTTTTTTTATAGGAGCCTCCAACCTTATTGAAAGGATTTACTGTACTCTACATGATGTGACGAGCACAAATGAATGTAAACAAGCTTTAAGGTCAAAGCTGCATTAATACTAATATATGACTTGTCTCTGGTGACGACGAGGAGCAAAGTAGTAAGGTTAAAGGAATTAAACCAAGCATCCAGGGTCCTTACAGCTGTCTCCACCATCAGGCGTCTCCAGGACGAATCATCAGCAGAAAAAACAATAAAGCTTGGCTGAAAAACTTTTGCGTCACTGAAAAGTACACTTTAAGATGCAGAAAGCATTGTTTTTGTGCATAAAATGATTAAAAGAGCTTTACAATTTTGTGAAGGAATGTGCAAAATACTGACCAGGTAATGTGAAAAGGTCCCAGTATGAAGTATAAGGATTACATGCAATGTAAAAAAGATAATAGTCCAACAGATGTGGGTTACTGTAACATGTAGAGCCAGATGTGGAGGCTTTATATTAATGCAACATGTAACAACAGATGTGGAGGCTTTTACGTTAATGTAACCTTTAGATACTGATATTGAAGTTTTTTGTTAATGTGCTGTGTAGAGACTGATGTCAAAGCTTTATATTAATGTAATGTGTATATTTCTGAATCATCACAATGATAAAATGTGTGAAACCTTTGTAATATATATACATTATTTCTTTTTACTAACTGAGAAGTCATTTTTAGAAGAGAATAATTGTTAACTGGGACATCTATGTGCCATCCAAGAACAACCATTGTAAGGAATGTATGGGTGAACAGAAGAATGAAGGAGGGATGACTTTTTATTTTATTTTAATTCTTTTTAATTTTGGAATGATAGAAATAAAAATACAGTATAGATAATGGTAATTTGTAATCTGCAATTTGCACGGCTCTTTGAGTAGCCCATATGTTTACTGTCCATTTGTCTTTTAATTGTTTTAACCCGGTGCTTGTTGTTGTGTGTGTCTGTTGTAACTCTTGCAGCAATGTTAGTTATTGTCCAAAACAAATGTCTCCTTAGACTAATAACAATACTTTGACTTTGATCCATTAAGAATCCAGACATTACGCACATGCCCTAAAATGATCATTTTTCATTGACATAAAAGTGTCACCCTAAACTGACACAGAGAAGGATGCATTTATGATGACTTTGCAGACTGAGTCAAACTAACTTTATGTCTCATGGGAAGGTTTAACACATGCAAGGAAAGAAGCATATTTTAGAGGCCTGAGGAACACAACTTTTATCAGCTTTTATATCATCTACCTCAGAGAGCTACTGTACCCTTATGTTTCTAGTCATCCGAAGCAGTCATGCTAATAGTCTGTATTTATTTTGGTTAAAAGCACATGAATATTGATGTTTTGGTTAATATTTACAAAATTAAAGACAATGAGAGTAAATGTTTTTTTCAGAACTTAGTGTCACCTCTCATCGTGTACTTCATTTTCTTGAGTTTAAGAACAACATAAAAACTTTAAGCCACCATGAAAGTGAAGGAGGCTTTTGGGGTCTTCCACTGCTCCTTTGCTTTGAAAGGAGCCAGTTGAGGTGGTTCAGGCATCTGGTAAGGATGCCTCCTGGGGGCCTTCCAAGGGAAGTGTTCCAGGCAAAATGTAGGCAAAACAGTAATTTTGACAAAATTCTGTACTACTTCTGTTCTTTTCCCTTTATAAAATTTAGAATGCAGAATTTTCAATTGTGAATTGATTTCCTACGGTTGTAGTCATACTTTTAATTAAGAAAAAATCAATCACCGCTGTATAGTGTGTAAAGTTTACGTACAGGTACCATATGCCATAGAAAAGTGAATGTCTATTAGTTGAACATAGACTTTATTTAAAAAAAGTACTGTACTTAAGAACCAATTCAAGGTACTTGTACTTTACTTGATTATTTTCATTTTATGCAACTTCATATTTCTACGCCGCAACCTCGAAGAAGTATATTTAATGCTTTTTATTCCACTACATTTAACTGAGAGCTTTAGTTACTTTTCAGTAAAAGAAAAAAAACTTTGTTTTCATTAATTCAATTCATTTTGCATTAATTCAATTAAATTCAATTGTATTTATATAGCGGTAAATCACACCAACAGTTATCTCATTGCGCTTGACAGGTCTAGACTGTATTCTGTGGTGTTATTTACAGAAACCCAACAGTTCCAACCAAGAGCAAGCACTAGGCAACAGAAGCAAGGAAAAACTTCCTTTAAGAGGCAGAAACCAAAAAAGTCCATAAAGAATCTTCAGCTGATCCAGAATGCTGCGGCACGTGTTCTGACGGGAACCAGGAAAAGAGATCACGTTTCTCCTGTTTTAGCTTCTCTGCATTGGCTTCCTGTAAAATTTAGAATATAATTTAAAATCCTTCTTCTCACCTAGAAAGCGCTTCATGGTCAGGCTCCATCTTATCTTAAAGAGCTCATAGTACCTTACAACCCTACAAGAGCACTACGCTCCCAGAATGCAGGGTTACTGGTGGTTCCTAGAGTCTCTAAAAGCAGAACGGGAGCCAGAGCGTTCAGCTATAAGGCTCCTCTCCTGTGGAACCAGGTTCCAGTTTGGTTCCGGGAGGCAGACACCGTCTCCACATTTAAGAGTAGGCTTAAGACTTTCCTTTTTAATAAAGCTTATAGTTAGGGCATAGAATTGAATATTGTTAGGGAGTAGTAGTTAGTCACATAGTTTTCAGATTTATCTATCATATAATCAAGAATATAATAAAACTGAAAGGGAGACTTGGCATACAGCCCGATCCGGTTGGGGAGAGTTCTAGCCCGACCGGGCTGGAGCTCTCTTTACCTTGTCTCTCTTGGTTTTGCTGTAATAATAGTTTTAGGCAGCTGGGGACTTATTTTGATACACTGAGCTCCTCACTCCTCTATCTTTCCATCTTTTCATTTATGTGCATCCATGTCCCAGAAATGCTTGTTACTAACCTAGCTCTGGGGAGTCATTCCCCGGAGTCCTTATGTTCTTTTTTCCCCAGCATGTTCCCTTGGATCAGAGAGGCTCCAAAATCAGGGTAGCAGCTGTTGCCTTGGTCCCGCTCCATGTTCTGTTATGCCATGTTCAAACTGCTACACTGCAGTGCCCAGCTACGTCCTGCTACGTCCTGCTGTGCCTTGTAATGCCGCACAGCGTCCTGCTATGCCATGAACTACTACAAAGAACTGCTACAAACTAATAATTTTTTCTATTTTTGTTATTGCCATTCTTCATTCTAACCCCAACCGGCCCGTCAGACACCGCCTACCAAGAGCCTAGGTCTGACCGAGGTTTCTGCCTAAAAAGGAAGTTTTTCCTCGCCACTGTCGGACTGTTGCTTGCTCTGGAGGAAACTACCAGAACTGTTGGGTCCTTGTAAATTTTGGAGTGTGGTCTATCTGTATAGTGTCTTGAGATAACTCTTGTTATGAATTGATACTATAAATAAAATTGAATTGAATTGAATTGACTCCATGACTAACTTTGGAGTGCGCGGAGTATTCATCGTTAACATGTACAAACTGAGATCGATCTGATAAATAAGGCTTAAACCAGCTAAGAGCGGTTCTTTTACTGCCAATTAAATGTTCCAATCTCTGTAATAGGATATTATGGTCAATGGTATCAAATGCAGCACTAAGATCTCATAACACCAGTACAGAGATAAGTCCTTTGTCTGATGCAAAAGAGGTCATTAGTAATTTTCACAAGTGCTGTCTCCGTACTATGATGAACTCTAAATCCTGACTGAAAATCCTCAAATAAGCTGTTGCTATGCAGAAAGTCACACAGCTGTTTGGCGACTGCTTTCTCAAGAATCTTAGAGAGAAATGGAAGGTTGGACATAGGTCTATAGTTGGCTAAAACGTCTGAATCAAGGGTGGGCTTTTTCAGAAGAGGTTTAATTACAGCAACTTTAAAGTGCTGTGGTACATAGCCTGTTAATAAAGACAGATTGGTTATATCCAGTAGAGAAGTGTTGACTAATGGTAAAACTTCTTCAAGTAACCTAGTCGGGATGAGGTCTAAGAGGCAGGTTGATGGTTTAGATGAAGAAATAATTGCATTAAATTAATAAAGATCAAGTAAAGCTAAGCAGTTTAAACATACATCTGGTTTTACAGCTGTTTCTGAGGTTCCTGAGTTTAGAGATAAGTCAGTTAAAGGCAGGTCTTGGTGAATTTTGTTTCTAATAGTTATAACTTTAGCATTAAAGAATCTTATAAAGTCGTTACTACTAAGAGCTATGGGAATACTTGGCTCAGTAGAGCTGTGACCTTCCGTTAGCCTGGCAACAGTTCTGAAAAGAAACCTGTGGTTGTTACTATTTCCACCATTAATGACGAGTAGTACGCTGCTCTGGCATTACGGAGGGCCTTGCTATACGTTTTAAGACTTTTTTGCCAAATTAAATGAGAATTTTCCATTTTGGTGGAGCGCCAAATCTTCTCAAGTTTCCGTGATATTTGCTTTAATTTGCGAGTTTCAGTGTTATTATACTTTAATACATTCACTTAAGTAGGATTTTCAATGCATGACTTTTTTTGTAACAGTGACTGCTCACAGCTTACAGGTTGATGATGCCTTCAGGACCACATCAGTTGCAAAGAACAGCTATAAGATCGCCAGCCCACTGAACTGCAACGCCTCGACATCCTGTCCATAAATATCACAAAAAGGATCGGTGACAAAGCGCAGCCCTGGTGGAGGCCAAACCCCCCCTTGAAATGAGTCTGACTTACGGCTGACAACCCGGAAGTAGCCCTCACGTTAGTCATACAGAGATTGGATGATTCCTTCACCCCATCCTCTAAAATCCTTGCGAGAGTGAAGATCCGTGTGAAGCAGAGTGAAATTTGCAGTTGAAAAATTCCTTGCAAAAGTCAGGATTTGAAAAGAATCCAGTGTCCAGTTTCCCGCAACCTTTTGACTATGCGTTTGATGGTGCGTAACACTCCCAAGGCTTTGTAGACTGCGTTTTAGTGACCTAAGGTGGTAACACGAAATATTACATGGGTAAAATACTCTGGGTGCAGAGGGCACAGCCTGCATCCAGAACACCTGCGCCAATTAACCTTTGTGTGGTGTTCATATTTTTGTTACACAGACAATGTTCCCAGGTCTAGTAGACCAACCACAATATTAGGCTTTCAAATCAATAAAGAAATAACAATTTAAGTAAAAATGCTTAGTAGATCATTAATAGTTTATTTTAGCTCCATTACTAATGATACATACATCATTTATGGTTCATATTTGCAATTTACCCCTGTGAGATCACATTTATGATCAGATTATAATTTTTCGTTTTTTGTGAGAAAACCAGGAAATTCAATTGTAAAAAAGGTTAAAAAAATAGAAACAAGATTTTTGATCATTATTGGTGCTTCTTTCTTAGAACGTAATCAGAACTGGTGAACGTAATTGTAACTTTTTCTGGTAATATTTGCATACTAGCAGGTGCGGAAAGACAACATTCCTGCACACAGACACCTACACTCACACACACACACAGTTTTATGCAAAGCTACCTGGACCACACAAATGTTACTAGAGTGCACGCTGAGAAACTTCAGTGGACATGGAAAAAAGACTCTTTGTATGTCATTGCCTACATTTTAAATGGATGTCTGCCAACAAAACATCACATACAATGATTATTGTAACAGAGACTGGGACTCCAGTTAATAAGAGCAAGATATGAATTCAGTTGTGATTCTGTGAGAATTCACGGATCCAGTTTCTCTTTTTCAATCATAACCCTTGACATTTAAAGGAATCTACATGTATGTTTGTATGTGTGTGTGCTCAAATATGCCTTCTGGAAAGAAAATAAAGGGTAAAATATGAATTACTAAACTGACATTATTTAAGAAGTTACCCATTCTCTAGAGGTACGCAGCACATTGGCCAGGAGTCATTCTTGATGCCTACTATCTCAAACATCTCTCTCAGATAAGGCCGACAGGGAATGTCTTGCTGTGGTACAACCAGCAGGGTGCCTTCTATGTGTAGCTCTTTTAAAAACCTGAATCGTCATTCATATGCTACCTATTAAATGGTTTTCGTTACTTCCCATCTCTGAACATTGTCCACTCAGGTTTAATGCACCCAGCCTCCACACGGATGCATTAAAAGCTCTGCCGGAGGTGTGAGATGAAAGTCTGTCAGAAAGGAGCCTCCTAAAGATGTTCCAAAGTGTCCAAAACATACGGACTCAGATCGGATTAAACCATTATAAAATTGAACATTGACCGTTTACCCAGGGTGCTCTGGCACCATGTACAGTTATAAGCATCCCTATGTTTGAACATGGTGCCGTTAGTCAGAGTTTTTCTCTTACAGAGAGGTGACATTCCACATCCCTAGAGCCAGCTGCTGCTGCCCGGGTCTGGTCCATCGAGGCCCCTGACCTTCACTGCCATCTGTGTGGTAGCGCTCCCGAACCCAGTGGTTCCTCCCACAGGTGGTGGGCCCTTGGGATAAAGAGGCAGGTGCCACGCTGCTTCTTAGGGCTGTGCCCGGAAGGACTCCGTGGCAAACCCGGCTACCAGGCACTCGCAGACAAGCCCTCCATCTGGGCCTGGCTCCAGACGGCGGCCCCGGGCTTCATCCGGGCAAAGTAACTCTACCTCTTCCTCATTTACCCATAGGGTTTTTGAACCATTCTTTGTCTGGCCCCTCACCTGAGAACATTTTGCCATGGGAGACCCTACCTGGAACACCAAGCTCTCACAACACCACCCTCAGGTTCATAAGGACACACAAACCTCTCCACCAGGACTGTATAAAACACACCTTGAAGGTGTAAAAACTAAAGCTAAGACAGGCGGTCCCATTCAACCTATATAGATAGATAGAGGAATGTAGCCAAGTGAGATGCGCTAAGCCATCCACTTAAAGGTAGAGTTAACAAAAGCACTGACACATTGACTGGAACTCATCAAGTGCTTTAAACAGTGGCTAAAGAAGTATTTCTTTACTTTAGTATTGATAAAGTTATGTAAAAAATATTACAGGTCCTTCATTCAAAGTCCTATATAAAAATTCAGTTAATGTATCAGCAGTAAAAGTACAGACTTTTTCTCAGCGCCACGCCGTAAATATACATGTAGTGCATTAAAGGGCATTGGTGGCCCTTATTACCAACACTGAGGTGCCCTTGAGCAAGGCCCTAAACCTCCAATCGCTTCAGTGGAGCTGCTTAGTGGCAAGAAGATCAGACTGTAGTTGTACTGTGCAGCTTCCAGGTATGAATGTGGAACTGTGTGAATGTAATGAAGAGACGATGCAGAAGAAGAAAAAACTAAGATCTGATAGACAAATCTGTTTTCACTTTCTTGCCTTTTAAGCTCTCCTTGATTCTTTTTGTAAAATGCAAAATACATATGAAACGAAATGGGAGAAGTTGAGAGGAGAAAACACAGATTTTCATAAGAGCTCACAAGTCAGAAAGTTTCATTTGTTACAATTCATGGCGTTTATCCGTTTATTTTGTTATTGTTTTCAGTTACTACAGATCAATCAAACTTTATTTCCAAAGCACATTTAAAAACAACCAGGTTGACCAAAGTGCTGTACATAGATATGGAACAATAAATAGACAGAATACAACACCAGACAAATACAACATACAGTTCTCATGCTGGATTAAAAGCCAGGGAATAAAAATGTGTTTTAAGTCGCGGAAGGCTAGGGGCCAGTAAAAAACGGAAGGCTAGGTGCCAGTTTGACATGTAGCCCCTAGCGACTCATTCCAAAGTCTCGGGGCTGCGGCTGAGAAAGCCCGATCCCCTCTACTCTTCAGCCGTGTTTCAGGGGCAACAAGAAGAGACTGGTTTGCAGACCTTAAAGATCTTGAAGGATTATGTGGCTTCAACAGATCAGTTATGTAGACTGGAGCTAGTCCATGGAGGGCTTTAAAAACAAACAATAAAATCCTAAAATCAATCCTAAAAGTAACTGGGAGCCAGTGGAGAGAGGCAAGGACAGGGGTGATGTGATCTTGCTTACGAGTTCCTGTAAGTATGCGAGCAGCAGCATTTTGAACCAGCTGTAGTCGAGAGAGGGAGGCCTGGCTAACTCCTACAAACAGAGCAGTACAATAGTCAAGGCTTGTTGTAATAAAAGCATGTATAACCCTCTCAAAGTCTGTGAAGGATAAAAAGGCCTTAAGCTTGGTAAGAAGCCTAAGTTGAAAGAAACTTGCTTTCACAACAGAATTAATCTGCTTCTCCATTTTAAAATCACAATCCATTTTTACACCCAGGTTTGTTACAACAGACTTAGCATAGGGTTGAAAAATGCCTAGTTCTATTTGTGAGACATCAGAGGTGTCACTGGGTCTAAAAACCATAACCTCAGTTTTACTCTTGTTAAAGTTTAAAAAATGGAAGGCCATCCAGACTTTAAAATCATTAAAACAGTCAACTAATCTTGCTAAGGAACTACCATCATTTCTTTTGATGGGCAGGTAGACGTGAAACAAATGTAAAAAAACACTTTCCTGTGAATGTACAAGTGGACTAGAAACATCACGTGGCATTAATGAAAATTACATAATAAGAACATTTTGAATGTAATTACTTTTAGAAAGGACATGTTTAGTATCTGGTTAAACAGGAGGTTGGCAGTAAGGGGTTGGGCGAGGCTTATGACAGCTAACAATAGTCCTTTTACTATGTGGGACGTAAAGAGAGAGAGGGAAAGGGGAGGGGAGGGCACAAGAAGATTATTTAATGCCGGAGTAGCTCTGATGACCCGTACTTACAGTTATGGCTCTGTACAAGGTGATCGGTGCGGTGGCTCTGCTGACTCTCC
>NC_048421.1:19618153-19624383 GCF_013103735.1 Etheostoma cragini
AATATGAGAAGTGCAAAATATGTAAAATGTATGAAAGTGATCAAATTTAGGAGTGTCCAGGTCAAGTCAATTCTCTAATACTCATTTAATGTCCAAAAGTTATCGTGTCTGTTTATAATGGTTCTAGGAGGTCTAAACAACCAAAGAAATGAATCTGCAAAGTGTGCAGTAACTATCAGATAAATGCACTGGAATCAAAGGACGACATTTCTCTCTGAGATGCTGCAGGGAAAAACTCAAACCTTAAACCTTTGGATCTTTTTAGAGCTTCAGGAATAAACTAGCTAAATTAAGCCTGTTTGGTAACTTTGTCTGAAGGTGATAATAGTGAAGCAATAACTTGTCATAGATTTGTCCAGTCTGAATGAAAACTTTACTATGAATCACTACTTTTCTCCTCCTCCTCCGTGGTTATAAAGTCACAGCCTGAAAGCATCATCATAGAAATCATGGATTTAACGGGTAGTCTTTTTACTTTATACAATTTTCTTTGTGGTCAGCTATCAAATTTACATGCATTTTAACTATTCAATTCTATATTTAGTGTAAAACATAATTAATGTTTCGGCAGTTTAAAGATGGAAGACTGTGTGTAATGGGGGTATAATTTAGTCCACATCTCGCCTGTGAATTACAGTATCTGTTGATAGACAGACCATCTTGCTGAAGCAGATGGGACACGTACAGCATACTCTTCCACCTTCAATAGCTTTTAATACGTTTACTTTGTTCGCAGAGCTGAGGTTCTGAAGTCTGCCCTTTTATGTGTGCAATGTGGCAGTTGCACACATAAAAATACATGCTTTGAGAGGAAAATGTCCCGTCTGGGTTTCCCGTCGGGACTCTGTTGGTTGACTTAAAGCATGACGATATTGGAGGCAATAAACCCAGAGTGATGGGACAGCAGACAGCATGGAACACTGCTATCTGTCAAAACGATAAAACAAGACAGTGTGTAAAATATGTGCTGTCGGTAGAGAAAGACATGCGCTGCATGTCAACACCACTTACTCATAAAAAACTCTTTTGCAGAGTTGAGATTTACTGACTGTGGTAAAACTATAAGTGTTGTCATGTTTAAATCTTTTCCAATGATAGGGTTAGACCATGTCATTTTCATTATGTAAGATTATAAACTTTAATTTGATAGGGTACAGTAAAACATATTGCACATGTAAAAAACACATGAAAAAATATATGTATAAATGAGATATACAAGATGTGTATAAAAAGGAATGATAACATTGAGATATTAAATAAAATAAATATTCAAATCAAGATCAACATGTGATCCAAGCGCAAAAATATTAAAAGTAAGGCTGTCTTGTGAATCCCACAAGCTTATGGAAGTAATACTGTATATGTGAGTGCCTCTTTAAGTACTCTTTAAGGCAGTTTTTAGTCAAAGAATAATAAGTAATTTTCACATAGTTCACATTCATAAAAAAAAAAATGGGTGACCGGCTGGGGCGACATTGGATCTGGAGGTGGGTCAGGAAGCAGCTAGGTTACATTTATTTATTTCAATACAATGGTGACAACAACTGAGTTCACTCAGACATTTAAATGCAAAAATGAGTTCCATCTTCCTTTACCCATAAAGAAACAAAACAGTGTTTTAGAAATTTCATTAAGTTTATTAATCTTTTCTAAAACACCCCATGAGACAAAAGATGAAATACTGCACGGAGCCTCTGCAGCAATTGGTTTGTTCTGGTGATGATGCTGAAGGAAAGGTGACTAAAGTTCATCTGGAGTTTTCTTGGTTAAGTTTAAAAGTTAAGTTTCTCACCAAATCACACCGTGTGTCTCCTTTAGGTCTAACAAAGTGTTGAATGTCTTAGCTTCATAAAAAAGAAGAAGAAGAAAAACATTTCCAAAAGCCAATTTAAAAAAATAAAAACAAATTCAAATTGTTTCGATGTTCGGTTGCAATCTGTTTTCTTCTTCGTTGTCTTTGTGGGTGCATGTAGCTGCACCGGGCCCCTTGCCTACATGTTACAACATGAGGATTTACTTGTAAAAACTTTGTGCTACTTGTGGTAAAAAATTCACAGATACATTTTCAAATTATTTTAGAAATTTGATGGGGTGAAGGGAAACGTTCAGTGGTCAGCTGAAAAGGAACATTTGGGAACATTAACATTTACAGCATATTTCATGGACATCTTTAATAGGTGATGTAAACAGCATAACAGCTTTAACAGCATCAGAACATTAATGCTAATGTTATTTTTATTCGTCCCTGATCTGTCAATTTGAGAGGGTTACAAGTATTCCGTTCTTTGTTTTGAAGTTGTAGTGGACCTGTCCTTAAAGTTTTACTTTAAACTCCTGATTGTACCTTTAATGGGCAAAGACATGGTCCTTTAGATTCATAGAAAAATCCTAATGGAGGTGAATGTGCCGATCGTGGGGAACAGAGAGTGTAACTGTAACTATGGTGTGGTCACAGAAAAAATGATCTGCGCCGGGTGACGTGCTGGAGGGAAGGACTCCTGTCAGGTAAACATCTTTACACCTGTGCTGGTGTCAGAATTATTATTATTATTATTAATAATAATAATAATAATAATAATAATAATAATAATACATTTTATTTAACAGCGCCTTTCTGAGCACTCAAGGACGCTTTACAGACAATAAAAAGACAGATACAGGAAACAGAAAAGTGTAAGCAGTTATAACAAAACAAACAAAACAAAAACAAAACAAACAAACAAACAAACAAAACTAAAACAAAGCAAAAAAGTAAATTACAGGAACTCTTAATCTTCTGAAAAGATTCCTCACCTAAAGGTTTCTTTTCTTAAAGGGGGATTCAGGTGGTCCACTGGTGAGCAAGCAGGGCAGCCGCTGGATCCTGGAGGGAATCGTAAGTTTTGGAATTGGTTGTGCCAGGCCTAATATCCCAGGAGTCTACACCAGAGTGTCCCAATATCAGTCCTGGATCAACAGCCAGATCACCAGCAACCAGCCAGGCTATATCACCTTCACGTCCAGTGGAACTGACAGTGACCTCAGTATCAGCTGTGCTGGCCTGCCACCGCCTCCAACCACCCTACCTACAAACACCCTCCCTAAAACAACTACAACCACCCTCTCTTCAACCACCCTCCCTACAACCACTACAACCACCCTGCCTCCAACCACTACTACAACCCTCCCTTCAAGACCCCTCCCTACAACCACTACAATCACCATTACCAAACGTGAGTGTCTGTCATGTCCAGACTTTTACCTTAAATTTCCACTTAAAATGAGATGTTTTTATATTTACAGTGTTGTAGTAATAAAGTCGTATTTTAGTAAAAACATGTACATATAACCAGCAAAACCTAAAGTACTTAAAGTAAAAGTATGTTTTGTGCTGTAAAATGTGTCTTGTCAGTATATGATGTTTCTGGATTAATATTACTGCTGTATTAATATGTGGAATCTTTGGAACGACCTCCCTGATCAAAATCATAGTGGTCTGTTGTTGGACTTGTGTGCTAGTCATGGATTGTCCATAACAAACACCATGTTTGAACATAGGGATGCTCACAAGTGTACGTGGTAGCAGAGCACCCTAGGCCAAAGGTCAATGATTGATTTTACAATTGTTTCATCTGATCTGCGGCTGTCTATTTTGGACACTCGGGTGAAGAGAAGGGCAGAGCTGTCAACTTATCACTATCTGGTGGTGAGTCAGGTCAGGGGGTGGGGGAAGACTCTGGACAGACCTGGGGCCTGTTGCACGAAACTAGGATAAGGGATTAAGCCAGGATATTCAAGTTATCCTGGATGAATTTAGCTTGGAGTCGGTTGCACGAAACCAGATTGAATTAAGGACAGCCAAGTAACCATGGAGATTTATTCTTTGCGGCTAGCCTGGTCCAGAGCAGGCTAACAGCCGGCTAAGATTAATCCTGGAGTCTCATGTGTCAAATCAGCTGCCGTATGATCCGAAATAAACGAGTTTGACAGTTATTCCGTTGTCTTCTGCATGTGTTCTGCTTTATTTTTATTAACATGCATTAGCCTACTTGTCACTATTGTTGTCGCGAGTTGGATTTAAACCCTAGCCTACTACAGCTGTTTAGATGGTTAGGAATGGCACTGGCACCCTGATGCGAAGTGGGACTTTTCCCGGTGGGACGGTACTGTTTCGAGGCTGCCTGGCGTGTGGCCGCTGACCGGTGGCCGGTGGCTAGTGACTGGTGACTGGTGGCCGGTGGCTGGTGGCTGGTGACCAGTAAAAGTAGGGATGAGCAGCGCAGCGTCCGTGGTCTCAGTTTCAGGTTCATACAGGACAGTGTGACAATATTAATGTAGCGATATTCCCAGATAATATTAATGTAGTGATATTCCCAAATGATAATAATGGCAGACTGGTCAGAGAATACATTCATGATTCATTTTCTTGTTGCATATCCTTCTCTAATAAAGGGTAGTTTGTGTTACTCCTTAATATGTTGGTTAATGTTTTTTATTATAGCTTACATTGGTTTCATAACCTTCTCAATTAGTCTCACATCCCTGGACCAATAACGTGGCCCATATACAGTACGTATGTAGTGTAGTTTACGTTCATCACACCGGGAACAATGCAATGGTTCTTAATCTTTTTATTTTGGTGCGGTCACTTGTCAGAAGAATAAAACATGAATATTGTTTTACAAATGCTCACAGCGTGTTTTGAAGTCACTTACTTATTTTTCTAGTTGTTGTCCCTTTCTGATTGTTCTGTATGAATATTAATTGTAGCCTACAAAGAATTAGATATAGCTAATAGAGATTGGTGCATATGGTTGTAAAACATGTTCTCGCATTGTGAATAAGGGTTTGAAATTAAGCCTAGAGTCATTAGGGTCCATTTCCCGGGGAACATTATTCCCTCTGCTCACATTTTAAGGCAAAAGCTGAATAATAATACATTTTATTTATATAGCCTAGTGCTTTACATGGTAGGCTAGTCAAAGACACTTTACAGTAAAACCAGCACATTCCTCACATAAAAACAGAAACATGAAACTATTATATTTAAAGCAATTAAAACACAGTGTAGCCTACAACTTTGTAAAATGTGGTGTGACTATAGCCTAAGGAGATATTTTTACACCCTACACATTCAGTCGGGTCCGCTATGGTCTGTTCGTCTTTTTCTCTCCGTTTGATAAGAGCCGTATTTCCCTTTCTGCATATTATGTCATTATATATATGTATTATGCCCTGACACTAAGTCAAGCTGCGCTTTTTAACTTATCCTGGATATCTTTATTCCACTGTCGTGCAACAGGCCCCTGGTAAGCCTAAAAGGGTAGTGCAGGTAAATTGGGAATGTCTGGAGGAGGCTCCTGTCTGACAGACTTTCAACTCACACCTCCGGCGGAGCTTTTCGTGCATCCCTGTGGAGGCTGGGGGTATTGAACCTGTTCAAAGTTTCCATTGCTGAAGCTGCGGCGGAGAGTTGAGGTTTTAGGGTCTGTTGTAGGTAGATGTTACCAGTAGTCTCAGTATGGTGTGTAACCGGAATGACGAATCAAACGTTGTCCTTGATTTAAGATGGGGTATTTTATTGTTCCCAAATAAGGCCAAAAAAGGCAAAACACCAAATAGCAAAAAAGAATAAAAATCAAAGACTTTGAAAAGTGGAAAAGAAATAGACATGAGAGTCAAAAAAATAAAAGTAAAATACTCAAAAGAACAGCTGCTCACAAATTGCCTTTTGACTGCAATTAACTTGGCTTTCTCTAGACTTACATCTCACCACATCCAGGCCTCCTCGTGACTGAAGCGTCCCTCTCAAATATTCTGGTATCGCACCCCTGAAATGGACTAAACCGTTTCCCTAAAGCTGAAGGGGTGGCCCAGGCGGAAATATGCAAACGGCTTAAAAAAACAGCCAAAAACACTACTCCACGAAAGAAACACTCGTGATAATATAAATATACCTCAAACAGGTTTAACCCCCCCACAAGGTATCTAGGTTTACCATATTATAATTTTATCATTTAAATGGAATAGCTTCCGGTCACCCTGGAAGACCGCCCGTCTATAAAAGCACCTGTGAATACGGCAAACTCCCTTTTACGATTACGTCAGAGAACGCAGGTAAGATGACACAATAGGCTTGTTCAAGATCAGCCAGGTCTGTGCAGAATCGATCACCGGCGATCGGCGGCCGTTGCATGCCGGTTAGATTTGTGTCCGACTTGATCCCGACTTGCTCTGACGTCATGCACACG
>NC_048421.1:19624483-19642228 GCF_013103735.1 Etheostoma cragini
ACAGATCACATGTAGAGCACTTTGCCAGCTACTCTGTCATAATTAAAACAACTGGAGACTGTGTTCAAGCTGATATGTAGGCCTAGGTCTGACGATAATTTATTAAATCGGAATCGCACCACGGTGTTTTTGTCACTTCCTGTCCAGTCTGAAGGCGGCTGGAATCGGCTATAAACTGTCCGTCTTTACCGCAGCTTTTTGTCCCCGCCCCCCGCTGCTGCCGCCTGCTCTCGTCCACTTTCCAGGCGAGGCGCACTTCATCTCGAACGAGCCTAATGTTTGTGTGATTTGTATTAAGACTAAGTTAAATAAACAAATGTTAGATGTACAAAGGACTAATGATCTTGTGGTTATTTTAGCTAAGGAATATATAACGAGATAAGATGGTAATGATGAACAATGTATAAAGATGATTAACAGATTGGAGAAGTAATGAAGTCAGCGTTGCATGCATGCCTATCACCGTAGTTTTAGCTGTTAAATTCGTGCACTAGAAAACTACGTGATAACAGTAGGAGTATGGAAATGAACAGAGTAACTGATAAATCTAAACACAATAAAAGGTAACAAAACAAACACGTGTCACACACACAATGAGAGTATTGTAAAGTCAGTGTTTAGACGTAGGAGGTACAAGTAGCGCATTGCTACGGTGACGGCCGCAATGCGCCCTGTCACAGGGTCTTAGGTGACTCAAGGGGCGGTAACCCACGAACACCCTCAGGGAAGCCATCCAACTGAAGAAGTAGTCTTTCCGGGATATGTTATCCCAGAGAACTCTGGAGGCAGTTGCAAGGAACAGACGGGTCCGAAGGGCTGCAGCCTCTGCTTTGAAAGAGGCAAACTGCCAGGTGTGGGAGAAGTTTGGAGAGGCAAGGAGAAGGACTTTTGGTCTGCTACAAGGTGCTCCTGGAAAACCGTTCGCCACCTCAGGAAGGGGAAGTGGGGAATCATCCAAGCTGTGTACAGCAAGGGTGGGACACTGTTGACCTCAACTGAGGAGGTAAAAGGGCGGTGGAAGGAGCACTCTGAGGAACTCCTAAATCCCGCTTACACGTCCTCTTTGGAAGAGGCAGAACTTGAGGATGATGGGGGATTGTTGTCAATTTCCCAGGTGGAAGTTGCTGAGGTAGTTAAACAACTCCACTGTGCCAAAGCCTCAGGGATTGATGAGATACATCAAGAAATGCTGAAAGCTCTGGCTGTGGTCGGACTGTCTTTGTTGACACATCTCTTCAACATTGCATGGAATTCTGGGACAGTGCCAAAGGAGTGGCAGACCGATGTGGTGGTTCCCCTTCAAAAAGGGGGACCAGAGGGTGTTGGACAATTACAGGGGTATCACACTTCTCAGCCTCCCTGCTAAAGACTACTTCAAGGTGCTGGAAAGGAGGGTTCAACTGATAGTCAAACCTCAGGTTGAAGAGGAACATTGCGGATTCCGTCCTGGTTGTGGAACAACTCATCAGATCTTCATTCTCGCAAGAATATGCCTAACCAGTCTACATGTGTTTTGTGGATCTGGAGAAGGTGTATGACCGGGTTCCCCGGGAGATACTGTGGGAGGTGCTGTGGGAGTGTGGGGTGAGGGGGTCCCTTCTCAGGATCATCCGATCTCTGTAGGACAAAGTGGGAACTGTGTCGAGGTTCTCGGCAGTAAATCGGACTCACTTCAGGTGAGGGTCGGCCTCAGCCAGGTCTGCGCTTTGTTACGAATCCTGTTTGTAATATTTATGGACAGGATATTGAGGCGTAGTCAGGGTGGGGAGGGGTTACAGTCCGGTGGGCTCAGGATCTCATCGCTGCTTTTTGCAGATGATGTGGTCCTTCAGCACACATTGGATCAGTTTGCAACCAAGTGTGAAGCCGCTGGGATGAGAATCAGCACCTCTGAATCTGAGGGCATGGTTGTCAGCAGGAAACCGATAGAATAGGGCTGCACAATTAATCAAATTTTAATCACGATCCAATTTTGACTTCCTACGATCAAATTTGCGTGGTTGAGCTTTTTTTTTTTTTTAAGCGTCATAAAGTAAACCCCTGTCTGCTCATGTGCCAGTAAGTTGTTCCCCTTCGGGGGGAACTCGAACTGCGTCGGTTACGAAACTTTGGGAACGCCTGCCCATGTTTCATCACGGAAGTTGATTCTCACAAACTGTGTGTTGCTTGTTTGGGCCCGTTGCACGCCACGGCAGCGAGGCCCTGCCCATGCTGGTACTGAGGTCCCGCGTTGCCCTCTTTTCCAGTGACGGCCAGATATGCTCTCCCTGTGGTTCGGGCCCCGCGGTCGCTGAGGCGGCTCGGTGGGTCCGGTCATGGGGATCGCAGCAAGATCTGCTGGAGGGTTCAGAGACAGCTGAGCCCCTTTCGCGTCCTTCGTCGGCCGATTCCCAATGAATTCCCGCATTTTGGGAGGAAGCTCGGTGGCGACGGCTGGTGTGTGGCCATGGCTGGCGAGCCTACAGAGGAATGGAAGTCATGTGTGTGGCGGGACTCTGATGGCCGTTGACTCCGTGTTGAGTGACGCCAACTGCTTCTAAAGGTGAGACAAAACTATTTCTGTTTAAGTTTTGAGCCATTTAAGAACAGAAGGTAACCAAATTGCTAGCTTTTAACCTTTAATGTAAAAAAAACAGCACTGCCAGGCCTTGTTTTAAACCAATCAGATGTTTTTCTTGAGTCCTTACTTAGTTCAGATGATCTCTCACAGTTCATCAACACCATCTGAATGGACTGGTGGACCTTTGCTTTGGGCTCCACATGCTGGGCTGCTGGCTGGAGCTCAGGGCAAGGAGGAGGTAATGCTTCCTCTGCATCAATTCACCTATTTATATTGAACATTTAGGCCTTTGTACATTGTTTTTTGCACTAACAAAGTTTTGTTGCCCATTTATTCTGTGTTCCCCATTTGGATTTGATTCAGATGTTTAATTTTGCATCATTTTCTTATTTTTCTCAACTTCAGCGAAACACGTTCTGCAGGAGTTCCAGACATCGGTGGAAAATTGCGGGTTGTCGAGTGACAGCAGAACATTCACACTGGAGAAGGTAATTAATGAGAGCAGGTAATTCTTGTACACTTATATGTCTCTGTTTTAAACAGGAGTTTTTTTTATCCTTAAACAGGCATTTCTGGATGATTAGTCCCTTTCTTGCTGAAAGCTGTCCGTATTGGCCCCATTTTGGATTAAAAATACATTAGAAAAAGCTTTTCACCTTCATTCTCCTCGTGAAACTCAGGTGAATGTAGCCTTGGCCAGTAGGGGTTGATGTCATCAGGCGCTACTCGTCGTTCATTGGGTGTTTTGACCCTTATCCGCAACACTCTCCCAATGGTGGGTCGGCTGTGGTAGACAAGTAAATGCAGATTTCCCTTCCTGGCTTCCAGCTCAACCCCTCCTTCCTGGTCCATAACCAGCAAGAGGCTCTTTCTGCTGCCTCCCCCATCCTGTGAGCTGCTGTCTTTCTCTCCTTCCCTGTCATTCCAGTGGCTGTGAGTATTCTCCACGCTGACTGAGCGGGAAATACTCTATAGCCAACCTCAACCGGGAACAACCATGCCTGACATCCTTTCCCCCTGCAGTCTTTCAGAAGGTCTTGGTATTTGGTGCTCTTCCTTTCAAAGCCCTGTTCACACCCTTCTTCTCATGGAACTATAACTTCTATGAGGATAATCTTTTTTTTCCTCTTCAGACCACAGTACCACATCCGGCCCCAGGGTTGTCTAGACAACCTGGGGGAACCGCAGCCTTCTTCCCGGGTCAACCTTCATTTCCCATGATTGAGCCTTTTGTAGCAGTCTGTTTCTTGTTGTTGCTGTAGTTGGTGGCTTTTCCCCCTCCCTTACTAACAGGATAGATGTTTTCCAAAATGGTTGGCGTTTCGTTTTCCTCTCCTGCTCTACGGTGTTGGCGAGTGTCACAAGCACCTTGTCGTGGCGCCATCTGTACCTTCCTTGGGTGAGTGCTTTTTTACACCCGGACAGAATGTGCACCATGGTGCCCCTCTCCCCACAAAGCTTGCACAATGGGTCCTCTCTCATGCCCCACTTTTGCAAGTTTGTTGGGGTTGGGGGTGTGTCATACACAGATCTTACCAGGAAGGAGATGCGGACTGGCTCCAGTCTCCATAGGCCCAGGTGACCTTCCTCTCAGGAAGATCCCACTTGGTCCAGGATCCTTGGGAAGCCAAATACACTACCCTTGACCTTCGTCTCTTCTCTTCCAGTTTCCGTACCTCCTCTTGAATAATGGCTCTCATGTCACTGGTTCCTGCCTTCCTCCTCTGTTAGAACTGGGAGGTTCCAAGACCCTGTATTCCCGTGCATGGCACTCCAAGGACAATACGCAGCTTTAACATGCTTTCAGCCTGTACAACAGAAGAATAAGCTACCCACTTGCGTCCTAATCCTGTGATGACGTCTGCATGTCTGACTTGTTCATCCTGGATGTATCTGTATGTCATTATGACTCTTCACTTTGCATCTTGGAATTCCTCTACCACAGATGACAGAGGAAGTAGAAGCTACCCTGATCTTATGTAAAGTCCTACTGCAGTGAAGCTTGGAGGGATTCTCAACCACTTTCGAAGGTACTTATTGATCTTCCTTTCCATTCCTTCAACGCATGTCATCAGGACTTTATACACAGTCAGCAGGCACATGAGTCTTGGCAACGGACCGTATTGATAGAGCCAAGCTTTAAACTTCCCAGGGAGCCCTGATTTTGTCAGTAAGTGAGTCATCAAACCACTTTCCAAGACATTTGATTGGATTCTACTCTATCGATGGAATCACTTCCTCTTGCACATGCTGCTTAAACGTTTTGGTCAACTTCCCTTTCTGATCACCATACTCCTGCACTTCTTTGGCTTAAACTTAATTCCGGCCCACTTTGCCATGTGGTCCAGAACAGATAGCACCCACTTTAACTCCACATGGGTTGCGGCCGTCACAGTAAGGTTGTCCATGTAACCTCTTATTGCGCGTTGTCGGATGCCTGACTTCATTTTTAGACCCCGGGCTTCTGTCTCTGCAGCTGTTATTATGAGGTTAATCCCCATGATGAAGAGAATGGGGTAGATTGTGCAGCCAGTTATGATACCCTTTTCCAGGCTTTGCCACTTAATTGTAAAATGTGCCGTCTTGAATTGTAGCTGGATTCCACCAAAATAACTGGTGATCATTCCCTTGATGTGCTGAGAGATGTGGTAGTGGTCTAATGCTGCATGGATGAGAACGTGAGGGATTGATCCATAGGCATTGGCCAAATCCAGCCAGACAACAGTAAGGTTGCCTTTGCTGGTTTTCACAAAATCAAACTATTCCTTTTGAGTATAAGAAGGTATTGTCTACATAGGACATATGGTGAAACTAGAAAAATTATAACATAATTTTCTGTAGTTTCACAGGAAGATGTGACTGAATGTCATCATCATACAAATGTTGAACGTGTGTTTGTTTGTTCAGGGTGATTCTGGAGTACCGTTGATGTGTAAGCTGGCTGGCTCTTGGTTCCAGGCAGCAGTGTTATCAGCTGATAACACCACCAGACAAACACGAGATGCAGTGATGCAATTCCCCAAACTGAGCACCTTTGAAAGCTTCTTGGCTCGTACAGGGTGGTTCTTATCTCCAGCTTCAAACTTCATTATCTCCACCAGTGCCAGCAACAGCAACAGCGCTACTCTCCTTAACAGTGGTGCCACTCCCGCTCACTTCCAGGTCTTCCTCTATTTCCATTTCCTCGTCTTCTCAGCGTGTCTCCAGCTTTTCTTATAGGAGCCTCCAACCTTTTTGGAAGGATTTAGTGTACTGACGAGCACAAATGAATGTAAACAAGCTTTAATCGGAGAGACACTTAAGGTCAAAGCTGCATTAACACTAATGTATGACTTGTTTCTGGTGACAGCGAGGAATAAAGTAATAAGGTTAAAGGGATTAAACCAAGCATCCAGGGTCATTACAGCTGTCTCCACCATCAGGCGTCTCCAGGACAAATCATCAGCAGAAACAACAATAATGAAAAACGTTTGCTTCACTGAAAAGTAAACTACAAGACCCAGAAACCATTGTTTTTGTGCATAAGAAGGAATAAAAGTGCTTTACAATTTTGTGCTGAAAAGTGAAAAATAATGATCAGGTAATGTGATAAGGTCCCAGTATGAAATATAAGGATTACATGCATTATAAAAAAGATAATAGTCAAACAGATGTGGGTTAATGTTACACGTAGAACCAGATATGGAGGCTTTACGTTGATGTAATGTGTAGAGATTGATGTCAAAGTTTCACATTAATGTAATGTGTAAAATCAGAAATGGAGGCTTTACATTAATGTAACATTTAGATACAGATGTGGAGGCTTTTGGCTAATGTAACGTGTAGCTTTTGTAGTTTTTTTTTATGAAAACTTTAAAATGAATTGACTTTGAAGGACTTAGTGTCTCTTTCTGAGTTTCTGATGGGTATGGGGAACTGCTATTAGTCTAAAATGAAGGGTGTAAAATGAAAACTTGTATAAGTTGCACTAAACAAATATCTATGTAATATATAGCCAAGCATTCCAGTATTTCTTGGATATGAAGCTACATGGACATCTGTACTTCTGTTTTTATTATTATTAATTACCAATTATTATTTCTGAATCCCTACAATGATAAAACGTGTGAATTCTTTGCAGCCTACCAGGCGCAAAACAACATGTTTTGTGGCATTGCCAATTTTGTCTAGCACTGGCAACTTGTAGGACAACGCATGTATGACACTGGCAAAATTAATACATCTAATTAGGTCATCCGGGCTAATTAGGTGTGTAGAAGCTAGCTGCTACGCTGGTCTGTGAACATTAGTCAAATGTATCAGCAGTGTAAATGGTAAAGGAAGACATCAGTTTTTTTGGAGAAGATTGTAGCATGAAATGTCATGTGTGACATGTGTTATGTTATTACATGTGTAAACATTTGTATAGGTGTTTGTACATTTGTATAGATTTTTCTTTTTTTTTTAAACAAAATGGTTTTGGATTCATGACCCCTTGATCTATTTTCACTACATAAGAGAGATTTCCCCGTCGCACTTTACAGTTTCATTTTTAAATGTAACAAAATAACTTTTACTTAAAGTACATTTTAAATGAACCACTTATTACTTTTACTCACATTTTCAAATAGGCATTTTTACTTGTATGAATATTTCATTGGTACTTTTACTTGAGTACAACAAGTTAGTACTTTTCCACCTCTGATCTTTGGATAATGAGGTTCGGAGGTGCCCATCATTTTTTCATAATAATTTCAAGTTTTGTCTTAGTTTAATATCAGAATATTGTAGGTCATTCATGATTTTTGTATTTAGAGAAGAAAAGCTGCTCAATTCCAGGTACATTTTAGAAATGTTTTCACACTGGCATAATGTAAAATACTATTTTTAAAAGGGACCAGATCAAAGTATGATTGGTTATTAGACAGAAATAAGCACTCCCTTCAGACATCACTGAGTTTGTAAAAATGCACACAATTTTAGACTTGGTGTACCATGTTATATGATTATAGCATTTGTAGAATGATTGTGATAGAATAACATTTTGTTTTTGGAAAAATAAGTGAATTACATCCTAAGAAAAAACTTGAATAACCTCAGAAAACTTACCTGGAGTTGTGCAAATCCAGAAAATTGAAGGAATAAAATGAATAGATTTGACCTAGTAACACATGGTTTGTCTGGTTTCTAACACCGGGGGGAGCCACAATGTCGTTACATTCTCCACATGGTGACTTGAGTTCAGTGTTCATAGGTCAAGGTGTACTTTCCTACTTACCTTCCTCTTCATCCGTGCTACTATGTTTAGTACAAGTTCCAGCAAACAGCACATTTGATCTATTTGACATTTTTACAAACTGTAGTGAGGAGAAAGGCCTCCTTGATCTGTTGTGTTATGTTATGGAACAATCTTTCACTGTTAAAATATACATCATTACTTCTACTTTTTTATACTGTAAGTACACATTGCTAGACTAATACTAGCAATTTCATAAAATTTAGAATGCAGAATTTTCAATTGTGAATTGTTTTCCTAGGGTTGTAGTCATACTTCTACTCCACAACCTCTCAGAGGTAAATTTAGTACTTTTTACTCCACTACATTTAACTGACATCTTTAGTTACTTTTCAGTAAAAGGTTGTTGTTTTTTTCGGCCCCTTCCTGTCTAGTGAATTATACTTTAATACATTCACTTAAGTAACATTTTCAATGCAGGACTTTTTTTGTGACAGTCTCTAGTCAGATCTGAATGAATATCCTATCTTGATATCTTGATAATAGGAAAAAAACAGGGAACATTTAAATGGACAATGAATACATATGGTTATTTTAGATACATACTTTACTTAAGTAAGATTTTGATTGGAGTTCTGTCACTTATTGTGGAATATTTTCACAGATTTAGTATCATGGTTTTCTATTTTGTTCTGTTTCCTTTTTATTGTGGTAACGTCTTTTTCTGTTATCCCTTGTCTTGTTTTACCACCTGTCTTTTATCTCTGTCTTTCACCTGTTTCCCTGCCCTTGTGTCCCTTGCCTCTTGTTACCTTGTTACCCCGTGTATTTAGTCTATGTGTTGCTCTTGTCTTGTGTCAGATTATTGTATTATTGTCTGTGTCAGAGTGCTGTGTATGAGTTTTCCTACTTTTTGTGTCCTAGTTACTGATTCCCGTGGTTCCTGTTTTTCTTTCTTAATTTGTTTTTGGATCCCTTGCCTGCTGTTTTTTGGACACCTTTTGTTTGTATGGATTTTTGTTTATGCATAACCCTGCCCGCTGTTTTCTGGACCCCTTTTGTTATATGGATTTTTGTTAAATAAATATTCAAGCTCACTACATCTCCTGGCCATCTTTGCGCATTCTCTACAGTTTTTTCTTTAGCCAACTCTTTGCAACTAGGGTAAGGAAATCAAAGGTTGATATCTGGTCCCGTGATGGTAAAGTACTAAAATAATGTATTTGGGAAAGAGAGCAATACCAAAATGCAAACGAACACTGCTTTCAAATTACTTATGTTAACAAAATCTAGCTAGCTTGGTAAAAGTACACAAGTGACTACTGTTAAACTCTATTAATGTTAGCAGTTAAATGGACTCAAGTAACGTTATCAAACATATTTGTAGTGAGGAATTGTCCCTCCCAGTGCTAATTCAAATACAGAAAATTATGTCAGATTAGCTAATATGTGAAGATAGCTAACAGTTTACGTCAACACGTTGAAGAATGACTGGGGTAGCTAATAGTGCTAACATTTTACCGTTCTGAAGAGTCCTGTATTTTCCATGACTGCATCTTCAATACAGCGTAAAGCTTTGGTTTATTTGAATAACGTCACAGTTTCCAGTTTTATCGTTAATTGTATAAAAAGAGCAGATTCTGCCGCCTGCAAAACAAACAGATTATCTGTGTCAGTAGCTGCGTTGCAATGGATTCAGAAGGGTGCCTTGAAACGACGCAGCGCAAACAGGATAATAAAGTTGATAAACTTCATGTTATACTTTCACATATGCTGAAGTCCATCCATCCATCCATCTAGTGTCTACTTTTAATTCAGTCTTAGTCTTAGTCTTGTGCCAAATGGTTGTGTTGGTTTTAGTCATATTTCCTAATTCACATACTGTATCTTTTTTGTTAGTCTAGTTTTAGTTGACTGAAAGCCTTGTCATATTGGTCTAGTTTTAGTCCAAAAAAACCTCTAATATAACTTAGTCATGTTTAATCTTTCTTTTAAATAACAAATTATTTATATCACCAGTAAATATCTGTTAAACAACAAAAACAATAACAATTTCAGTAAAAATACTTAACAAATGTTAATTTTAGCTCAATTACCAATGGTATATACATCATTTATGGTTCATAATTGCAATTTATCCCTGTGAGATCACATTTATGATCAGATTGTCATTTTCGTTTTTTGTAAGAAAACAAGGAAATTCAATTATAAAAAATGTTTAAAAAAAAATAGAAACAAGATTTTAGATTTTTTGCTCATTTCTTAGGACGTAATCAGAACAGGTGAACGTGCTTATAACTTTGTGTGGTAATAATGACATCATAGCCGGTGCGGAAAGACAACATTCCTGTATACAGACACCTACACTCAGACACGCACACGTACTGTACATTCACACAGACACACAAACACACAAGACACACAAAGACAAGAGACACAAACACACAGCCGGCCCAATAGATCCAAACACCTCATATGTAATAGTTATGTGTAGTACCGTTTGCAGTTAATGAAAATGTGGTTGAAAATGTAGTTGAAAGTCTGTCAGGCAGGGGCTTCCTCCAGACGTTCCCAATTTACTCCCACTACCTGTTTTGGCTTACCAAGTCTGTCCAGAGTCTTCCGCCTCCCACTGACCCAACTCACCTGTGATGATTTACAGAAACCCAACCATTCCCAACAAGAGCAAGAACTAGGTAACAGAGGCAAGAAAACACTTCCTTTTTATAGACAATCCATGACTAGCACAGAAGTCCAACAACAAACAACCACTCGGGTTTAGATCAGGGAGGCCATTCCTTACAACCTTTCCGTGTGTCTCCATCATTGCCCACATGTGCGTTGAAGTCCCCCAGCAGAACTATGGTTCCCCACTGGAAACCCATGTAGGACTCCATTCAAGTTCTCAAAAAAGTTGCTTGCAGAGGAGCCCTCCACCTGGGCCTGGCTCCAGACAGGGGCCCCGGGCTTCCGTTAGGCAACGTCTACCTCTTCCACTACTTTGCCATGGGAGACCCTACCAGGAGCACCAAGCTCCTCACAACACAGCCCTCAGGTTCATAGGGACAGACAAACCTCTCCACCACGATAAGATGATGGTTCCCAGAAAGGACATTTAATGAAGTACTGTACTTAATTACACAATTGAGGTACATTAATTATTTTAAGTTTTTTTCTCAATTCTACTGCTACTCCACTACATCTCCCAAAGGATAATCAACAAATAAATTATGATATGTTATAATAGGTTAAGACTTTATTGATCCCTGGAGTATAGATCCACATGCTACCCAGCAGTATATAAAGGAATTAATATGAGCTCCACCTTTACCAACTGTAACAGTAAAGTGATAAATGTTTAATCCATTAATAATCAAAGAAAAGGATATCTTTTATTCTACATACATATTTTTAAACTTGGAACATGTTTAATGATTTTTTTAAAGGCTTTATATCTTTATTAATATGTCTTCAAATTGTCGAAATTCCTTTAAGTACAAGCAAGGTCTTCTCCTTTTGTAGAAAAATAGAACAACTTTTCACCCCACCCATTTTTAGTTTATTAAATAATTGTTCTTGTAAAAAATGGGCTAAATTGCACTTTGTATGGATCCCTGTAATTACAAGTACAATTTGGTACTTGGTTACATCTTCTCAGCTCCTCTGATTTGTAATGTTATGCCCATACACATAGTAAGTATTACGTTTTAGAAAGCATTTTTTAATGTATTATTACTAAGTTTGGGACAACTAAAGATGTGTGATACAACCCCAGTAGTGTGATAACTGATGAGTACGTTCCTAATACTTAGGGTATGGTTTGAATGCAGTAACATAATTTCACTATATTGTACTGTGTGTATGTGACAAGTAAGAATACAGTTTTGATTTAACCAAATGTGGATTTTGCAAAACAGACATCATCAACCTTTATCACAAGAGCCAAGTGTGTACCTGGAAAAAAGAGGTCTAAATAAATATGTATTCATCCCGAATCATTGGTGCAGATGTTGGGTTTTTAAGTCACACATGGAAATCTCCTGTGTGAATTCAAAAGGTTTGAATTGTTTCTAGTGTATTTTCTACATAGCAATAGTTTACTTGAAGACGTTCACGCAGGATTAAGAAGGCATCATAGCACAAGGATGGCATTGGTGAAAATTACTAATGACCAAACTGCTGCAGACAAAGGACTTGTCTCTGTACTTGGTTTACTAGATCTCAGTACTGCATTTGACACCAATGACCATACCATCCTGTTAAAGAGACTATAACATTTAGTTGGAATTAAAGGAATCACACTAAGTTGGCGTTCCACAAGGCTCAGTGCTTGGACCAATTCTATTCTCCTTTTATATGCTTCGTCAAGGTGATATTATTAGAAAAAACTCAACTAACTTTCATTGTTATGCGGATGACACTCAATTATATCTATCGATCAAAACAGTCAAGCTAAACTTCATACATGCACAAATGATATAGAATCATAGATGACCTAAGATTTTCTGATGTTAAACTCACAAAAAACGGACGTTATTTTAGTGGGCCCTAAACACCTCCAAACTTCATTATCTAAGGATATAACTACTCTGTATGGTATTGCCCTGGCCTCCAGCACAAAATTAGGAACATCCTGTCTTAAATCGGTGCTGAAAAACTAGTCAGTGCATTTGTTACTTCCAGGCAGGATTAATGTAATTCTTTATTATCCGGTTGCTCAATAAAGTCCTTTAAGACTCTCAAGCTGATCCAGAATGCTGCAGCGCTTGTTCTGACAAGAATTAAAAAAAGAGATAATATTTCCTCATTAGCGTCTTTGCATTGGCTTCCTGTAAAATCCTGGATTGAATTAAAAATCCTTCTCCTGAACTACAAAGCTCTAAATGGTCAAGCACCATTCTATCTTAAAGAGCTCTAAGTGGCTGACTGTCCTACTAGAGCACTATGCTCCCAGAATTCAGAGTTACTTGTGGTTTCTAGAGTCTCTAAAAGTAGAATGGGAGCCAGAGCCTTTAGCTGTCAGGCTCCTCTGCTGTGGAATCAGCTTCTGGTCTGGGTTTGGGAGGCAGACACCATCACCATGTCCAGAAATGCTTGTTACTAACCTAGCTCTGGGAGTCATTCCCCCAAGTCTTTATGTTCTTTTCCATCAGCATGTTTCCTTGGATCAGGGAGGCTCCAAAATCGTGGATGTTGCCGTGGTCCCGCTACACGTCTTGCAATGCACTGTTACATCCTGCTACGCTCTGCGGTGTCCTATTACATCCTGCTGTGCCTTTTCATGCCGCACAGTGCCCTGCTATGCCATGAAGTATCACAAACATCTATTTTTTATTTATTTTTTAGGCACTGTTTCCTTATCTTTTATTGTGACTGTTATTGCCACACTTCATTTCAACCCCGTCAGACACCGCCTACCAAGAGCCTTGGTCTGTCCGAGGTTTCTTCCTAAAAGGGACTTTTTCCTCGCCACTGTTGCACTGTTGCTTGCTCTGGAGGGAACTACTAGAACTCTTCTGTCCTTGTAAATTATAGAATGTGGTCTAGACCTACTCTATCTTTAAAGTGTCTCGAGATAACTCTTTTTATGAATTGATAATACAATTAAAATTGAATTGAAATTGAATTGAATTACAGCTGACTCAATATGTGGATATATTTATTATTATGACTGATATGTTATTTTTGTTAGTCATGCAAGTACACCTGGTTGGTAATCACTGCAAGTAGCTCCGTGAAAAGGTGATTATGTAAAAAGCCTCGTCAGAGCTTTAACAAAGAGGCTTTTAAAAACACTGTCTTAAGAAACACACACATAGACAGTAAACCATGACGTTTGACGTTTATGATGTTGACAGTTTCAGCTGATTCCCTTTTGTTCCCCAACAATCAATACCTGTACTTGAATTTGGATAGGCCTCATTACCTCTCTAATACCTGGTGTGACCAGTTCACATAAAGTCAGTGTTGATAGATAGAAGTCAATGGTGAATAAGTTGCGTCACATCCTGAAACAGAAACAGGAAAAACTTCTGTGTGTAGGGTTGAAAGTCTGTTTCTGTTTTGTTTTTTTAAGTTTTACTTTATGTATCATCACAACCTTCAAAGCCCCTGAATGTTTTATTTAAAATCTAGTCATTATCTTTAATGTGAAAAAACACCCTGAAGTATTATTTATTAAGAGTCAAACTGAAAGCTGTTCTGCTTCATGAGGAGTGATTGCCTGTGGTTTAGTCAGAGTTGAGTGACAGATACAATGTAAACAAACTAATGTCTTGTCATGAGAGTCCTTTCAAGCAATCTGTGAGGAACAGACTGGAGGAATTATTCCTGCAGCCAATCAACGTTCAGTGCAAACATAGCCATATATTATTGTGTTCAAATATGAACTCTTTAGAAGTGTGTTTACATCAGTCATGTGTGTAAAATGTGAGCTGATCGTTGAACATAAAGAACGTTCAGGTTCAGCTTTACTTGTTGTATTCAAAGACCTGTGAATCTGTGTGGTAGTATTTCAATCCTGTGTTTTTTGTTAAGTCTGGTGGAGGGTGGGGCTGCTCTTTGATTTACAATTAGGTTCTTGTAAGGAGATGTTACACCACTGAATTCACTGTTTATTTTCCTTATTTCCCTGATTTTATTATAATGATTCATCTTGTTATTTCCTTATATCTTCTTGTTGTGTTTACAATGATTGATTTTTCCAAAAGCCTTCCCCCCCATGCACATCCACTAACCTCTTCTGTCATGGTGTTTTAATTGTGAAATAACAAAGACTACATGTTTGCCTAAACAGTTTAGTTTCTTAAATAATAATGTAATGTAATGAATTGGTTTAACAATTAAAAGGACCCAACTGGGTTGTGTTTTTACAGGTTTGATCTCAATCATTCCAGAATGTGAATATGTTAACTCCAGATTGCTGCTGTCTGTTTCACAGATCATCAGTTTTTAGATTTTCTTTTTCTCCTTTCAGGCAGTCAGTCAGAAAGATATATTTATCACCGTCAGCATAAAGTTATAACCAATGGTGTAAAAACATACAGTTACTCAAGTACAGCACTTCTCTTTTCTTCTACTTAAACTGTAGTTTGCCAGTGTAGTTTTTTCATTTAAAACATATGATCAACAAAGAAAATGTGATGCATTTTAAAAATGAAAAATTAAACTTTGGTCATCTTTTTAATGCTTTTTATCTGATAGTACGAATAAAGAGGAAAGCAGGGAGAGAAGGGATGACATGCAGCGAAGGGCCACGGGTCAGATGGAAACCTGTGGCACTGCTAAATAATGAGTACTCTTACTGTTGATGGTTTAAGTATTTTTATCTAATAGTACTTTTGTATTTGAATCCAGGACCTTTATGTCTAACAGAGTATATCTACAGTATGGTAGTACTACTTCTACTCTACATAAAATGATCAGGGCATTTCTGCCACAACTGTGTAAATCTGACACAAATAAATCAAAACATGATGTTGTTGATTATCAAGTTTTAGTGAATGTTTAACCCTAATGTGTCCTTACCGTCAACCATGAACTTGTTGTCCTTCCAGATCCAAACTGAATATATTTTCAGGAGATATTCTACATTGTGTATAAACTTTATGGGTGCCTATAATGATGAGCATGACTGTATGTGAACACACCTGGAAGGTGTAAAAACGGAAGTTAAGACAGGCGGTCACAATCAACCTTTGTGGAGATACAGGAATGTTGCCAAGTGAGATGCGCTGAGTATTCCACTTAATGGTAAAATAAACAAAAGCATTGACGCATATGGAACTCATCAAGTGCTGTAAACAGTGGCTGAAGTAAAAATATTGATATAGTAATGTACAAAATGCAACAGGTAAAAGTCCTTCATTCAAAGTCCTATATAAAAATTCTGTTAAAGTATCATCAGTAAAAGTACCGTAAAGTCTGGACTCCAGAGCGAATCTGATTAAAAGCTGCACGCTCTTATTTTAGAAAGAAAATCAGTTTTGTACTTGTATAGGCCACACTGGAATTTAAGCGCAGGTGTCCCACCTTGTAATAGGGCATATTTACCCAGAAAGATATTACACGTGAGGATTTTTTAAACTTTTGATTTAATCTGTATAGTAACATAAACAAATACACACAGCAAGTGCTTTTTTTTTTTTAACCGTGCCTGTAACACGGCTACTTTTATATATAGGCCTACGTACGTGTCAGTAACCCCTAAATTACGTTGCGTATAATTTTTTTACTGAATAGTGCACGAACAACACTCCAGTATCTACTAACGACTGGTAAAAAATATATATTCCGGTATATACTGCAGCCTACCAGGAAAAGTCATTGATCGCCATCTTCATCTTCCTCCTGTGCACTAAAACCATCAAATTCCTCTTCTTCAGTGTCCAAATTGAACAGCCTCAGAATCTCATCACTCACTTCAGTCTCTTTGTTGTCGCTTTCACTTGAGCGTACACGGTCCTCTTCATCACGCAACAGTCCAGCCTTTCCAAACCCGTAGGTGATGGTGGATGTTTTAACACGGCTCCATGCATTTAGGATCCACTGACAGACTTGAGTTAAAGATGCTCTTTGCATGCAGCCTGTTTTGGTAAAGGATTTCTCGCCACTCGTCATCCAAGATTCAGTCTTTAGTCTGATCTGCACCGTGGGAACACCGTGGCCGCCTGCTCTCTGTGTGTTAACCCAGTCTTCAAGAAAGTTTTCAAGTTCGGGCCATCTGCTATGATTACCTCTGAAAGCTTTTGTTGTCTTTTTATATTAACTCAGTTATTTACGCTGGCGTCTCCACCGTCTCCACCGTCTCTGCAGCAGATCGATTTCCAACTTCAACCGCCAGATCAATCGTCTTTAACTTAAAAGCTGCATCATATTTATATTTATATTCTGTGCTGAATGACTGATGGATGTTTGCTGCTGTAACACCATAATTTCCCTTTTTTTGGGATTGATAAATATCTATCTATCTATCTATCTATCTATCTATCTATCTATCTATCTATCTATCTATATATCTATCTATCTATCTATCTATCTATCTATCTATCTATCTATCTATCTATCTATCTATCTATCATATGCTTTTCTTTGAGTGTTTCCATGTTGACAAGGGTGAGTACGCTCATGAGGTGTAACTGTGAAAGTGCGCTTGATTTATCGCACAATTTCATTGGACCTCTGTGAACTAATCATCATTTTTATTGGTCAACTGTTACGAGGCAAAATGTTTTTGGTGGCATGAAAAAAAAAAATGCATTAGCCGCACCGTAGTACAGGCCGCAGTGTTCAAAGTGTGGGAAAAAAGTGGCGGCTCTGGAATTTACGGTACATGTAGAGCAGTAAAGGTGAACCTTCCTTAAATAAATAAAGGTTAAATAAATAAATAAATAAATAAAGTGAATGATATCTAGTACAAATGTGCCATTATTAGATATTAATACTGAAGCATCAACGAGATAGCAGCATGTTACTGCTGAAGTTGCTCCAGGTGGAGCTCCTATTAAAACTTTTTCTACAGTTGGATAGTTTGGTCCAGTGGTTCCCAAACTAAGGCAAGGGCCACTCCGAAGGGTCACCAGACAAATCTGAGGGCTCGTCCCTCACAAGTCAGAATGCTTCATTTGTAAACAACTCATTGCATTTATACATTTATTTTTTAAGTTTTTAGTTACTACAGATATGAAATAAATGTTAAAAAAATATGTATATATATATATATATATATATTTTTTTTTTTTTTTTCTGTAAATGTACAAGTGGACTAGAAATATCACGTGGCATTAATGAAAAAAATCCGGTTAAACAGGAGGTTAGCATTAAGGGGTTGGGCGAGTCTTATGACAGGTAACAATAGTTATCTTACTGTATGGGACGTAAAGAGAGAGAGGGGAAGGGGAGGGGAGGGCACAAGAAGATTATTTAATGCCGGAGTAGCTCTGATGACACGTACTTACAGTTATGGCTCTGT
>NC_048421.1:19642328-19647069 GCF_013103735.1 Etheostoma cragini
GTATAATTTAGTCCACATCTCGCCTGTGAATCATCTGTTGATTGACAGACCATCTTGCTGAAGCAGATGAGACACGTAATGCATTCCCTTCCTCCTTCAGTAGCTTTTAATACGTTTAATATGTTTGCAGAGCTGAGATTCTTAAGTCTGCCCTATGCTCTTGTAACCTACTTGATTGTTGTGTTGTAAACTGACTGTCAATGATCATCAGATGGCTGTCGGTGTAGACACACATTCACACATTCACACATTCAACCCTTGCATGTAAAATACATGCTTTGAGAGGAAAATGTCCCGTCTGGGTTTCCTGTCAGGACTCTGTGGGTTGACTTGATGCATAACGACACTGGAGGAAGTAAACCAGAATGATGGGACAGCAGACAGCATGGGACACTGCTTTCTGTTAAAACGATAAAACAAGACAGTTGAAAGAGAAAGACATGCACTGCATGTCAACACCATTCACTCATAAATAACAGACTTTTTGCAGGCTATGGTAACACTATAAGTGTTGTCATGTTTAAATATTTCCAATGATAGGGCTAGGCCGTGTCATTTTCATTATGTAAGATTATGAACTTTAATTGTATAAGGTACAGTAAAACCTATTGCACACAAACAAAAATTATATATAAAATACAGTGTATTTATAAAAATGAACAATAACATTCAGATATTGAATAAAATAAATATTCAAATGAAGATTAACAGTTAATGCAAGAGCAAAAATATTAAAAGTAAGGCTGTCTTGTGAATCCCACAAGCTTATGGAAGCAATACTGAATGGGTGAGTTCCTCTTTAAGTACTCTTTAAGACAGTTTTTAGTCAAAGAATAATAAGTAATTTCCACATAGTTAACATTAAAAAAAAAAGTTTGCCTCTGTTACAGTATCAGTGGTTGTCTCTGCTATCTTGTCTAATCACAGTACCAAACGCAAATGAAAGATGTCTTCGTGACAAAGAAAAAATATTTGGGTTTGAATGACTTTGGTTATTATTTTTATTTCTATGGTTACAAATGATCACATTGGGCATCAGTAAATATAGATATGTTTTAAGTGTGATTTTGTGTTTGTTTCCTATATTTCAGAGTGTCACTCACAACCTGCTGGTAAGTCAGTTTTATGCCCACTTCTTTACTTTCACCTGTACTGTAACACATTACAAGTAAAATTTACTGTAACTTACTGGCAACATTTGGCCAGTAAGTTACTACCGTACTTCCTTTTACAGTTTTTTATGTATTCACTGTAAAATACAAAACAATTAAACACTGTGATTTTAGTTGTATTTACAGTATTGCTTGTTTTACTTCAGAATAAATAATTCAGTGTGCCGATGCGCGGCAATAGCAGCAATCGGCGCAATGACTATTATTGCCCATACTTATTATTATTCTTCCGCCAGATTTTCGTCCCGCTACTAGTCCCGGAGCGTTGCCAACACGCGCACACAAAATACAGTAAAACGTGTGCAATGATCGGAAATGGTGTGCTTACAAAATTGGCAAAAACGGCAAAAACATTCTCATAGACTTCAATGGGAAGTATTCGGGAAATCGCTCACCACTGCTCAGAACGGCACTTCTTTGGGGCCATGCTGTATCGCCATACTATAACGTAGAAACATGATTAGAAGTTTAAACTGAAGACAAGACTTTGGCGTTTATTGGGCTGAATGGGCATTCAGATAACAAGCACGGTTTCTCCAAAATCCCAGTTCACGTATTGGAGCGTCTCAGATTTTCCGATGTGTGTGTATGTGGCTGAATGTTGAGGCTAGAGTGGAGGGCAGAGTGGGGAGATTCAAAAAATCATCTTGCTTCTCTCTCTATGACTTGCTCCCACGCCAACAATTCTAACTTGCCATGGCCAATTTATACATCAAAACGTAGGTATTTTTGTCTAGTTTCAGTTAATGTGCTGTCATTTATGCTAAATGTCTTATATTTTTCGCTCAGCGAGCTCTCAAATGACAAGAGTTCCCAATCTTCCTCCATGCTGCCATGTTAAACATCGTCCACATTTCTGGGCAGAACGCAGAGCGAAGCCCTTTTTTACATCACTGATATGCCCACAATTGTAAGTTTATCCGCATAGATTTTATATCAATACGTTCACTAAGGCCTTCTGGTGCCCACGAGAACCTTATTTTATTGATAGCTAGTATCCCTTTGATCATGTGATCATTTTTTTGAGAGCTTGTTGAGTATCTGAATAGCTGGTGACAGCAGGTGCCAGGTGCAGTCGTTAACTGATTACAGATCAAAGAGATGACATCACAGAGATGAAAGGCTTCCTATTGGTCCTTAGTAACCAGGCAACCATACTCTGCATGTCTGTCTGTCGACATCTATCTGTCTCCCTCTCTCTCAGACACACACACAGATAGACACACACACACATCTTAACGTCTTAAATAGGTTTTAAAAAATTATATCTCTGAAGGGTTAAGACACTTTTGTTAAGTTTTATTGCTATTCGCATGTGCACCAAGTAGGAGGCACACTGATAAAATTTCTGCAGAATTTTCTAGTTAAATACTGTGATTTCAATTGCATTTGTAGTGCTGGTTTATTTACTGTACAAATAAAAACAGTTAAGAACGTTTTCTTTTATGAGTTGTATATGACAATACAATACTATTAACAGTATTAGTAAAGTCAGTTAGTCACTGTTCAGTTCGAATACTGTATCACTGGGATTCAATGTTAGCCAGCATTAATTGAATCACCTAAAATATTTCAATTATCTGCAGACAACAAGAAACTTTTTTTTCTTATTTATTTAAGATTTGGTGAACAGGTACACGACAAAACAGGTATATAAGGGAAATTGGACAACACACTAAACACGTTCTAACGCAATGGATAACACAATAGCAATATTGAAATAAAACACTGAACAATAAAAAACAAATTATTATTATCAAATTATGATTACCTGACGTCGACATTAAGATTTTTGTTAAATTACCATAGATGATTTGGCAAAGTAATGACTGGAAATATGGCAGCTTTCAACATTTCCCGGTTGAATATCTTGGTCATCATGGCAATTGACAGATCTGAAAACATGTTAAACATTTTAAATAAGATAAGTTCCTTAATTAGTCCCACAGTGGGGATATTTTCAGTGATACTGTACAAGGGAAAGTGCAATGACAAACGCATCAGCAATAACTCAAGAATAAAGCAGTTAAAACAGTTGATTATACAGACAGAAAGTTTACAATTTAGAGTTATTGATATTACTTAAGGTTGTTACACATGAGTAAAATGTCACATACGGTGCATGTGGTCTACTTGGAGCAGTGTTGATTATAAAGTCTGACAGCAGCAGGAAGGACTTGTGGTATCTCTCCTTCACTGCACGTTTCGGTTACATTATACATGTAACGTTAGCAAGGCTTATGCTCAATCAAGCTTCAACAAAAAGTGAAACTTAAAGTTTTTAGTAACTAGCTAGCTTAACACTAGTGATATATCAGTTAAAAAAAGTATGTTAACATTCTGCAGTTGTCATCAAATCATAGTTTAGAAACTCTTTTCTGTTGTATGAAAGAGATTAATGTGCAGAGGTAATTAATAATTCAATTAAACTGTAATAGATAGAGAAAGTCTACCCTTAAAAGAACCCTTGAACACACAGAGGGTTAAAAAAGACAGCAACACATAATCGTGAGTGGCACTGTGCCTGCCCTGAATCCTAGATTGATTTGGATTACTGGTGTTTCGGCGGGGCCGAATTCACATTTACTGTTTATTACATCAACAGTGTGTGTAACGTAAAAACATCCAGACGCTCAATTAACGATGTCTCCGAAAGATCTGTGACATCGAGGAACTTGTAATACATCTTACTGACATATTTAATATGTTGCTGCAATGTATAGATTTCCATCATAATAAGACGTCCAGGCGCTCAATAAATGTTCAGAATGCCCACTTCTTTACTTTCACCGGTGTCAACATGTTGGATTTTAGTTGTTTTGTTTATATCTTCATTGTTGTTACCATTTACTGTCAAACCCAGTAAAAGCAATAGCATGTGTAGACTTAAATTCAAATATGAAGTTTCTCCTCTGTTATTTAGGATTAGAAACACCGGAGAGCATCCCAGGATCATAATCCTCAACCAAAAGTTAAAGTTTATAATCCCAGCAGTGCTCATTGGTAATCCAGGGAGAGGGGAGTATTGATAACTGTGTTCTTATTGTCTGTCTCTCTGCAGTATGCGGTATAACTCCGCTCAACACCAGGATTGTTGGAGGACAGAAGGCCCCTGTGGGGAACTGGCCCTGGCAAGCCAGCCTGCAATCAGCTGGGAGGCACTTCTGTGGAGGATCCCTCATTAACAATGAATGGGTGCTGACTGCTGCTCACTGCTTCTCAAGGTAAGCACTAAGGGGCAGATTCTCTTAGGCGGTGGGTTTTGTGTTTGCTTAACTGCTTTGCTCTTAACCTCTGTGAACTGTTTTGTTGCTCTTTAGGATCCCAACCAGACTAACTGTGTCTCTGGGTCTCCAGAGTCTACAGGGACCCAACCCCAATGGGGTGTCTCGGACAGTAACAGCCGTCATCAATAATCCTAACTATAACTCCAACACTAAAGACAACGACATCTGCCTCCTGAAGCTCTCGTCACCGGTGACTTTCACAGGTTTCATTGTTCCTGTCTGCCTGGCAGCTCCAGGCAGCACCTTCTTCAGCGGCGTTAGATCCTGGGTGACCGGCTGGGG
>NC_048421.1:19647169-19653489 GCF_013103735.1 Etheostoma cragini
CTGTCTGCCTGGCAGCTCCAGGCAGCACCTTCTTCAGCGGCGTTAGATCCTGGGTGACCGGCTGGGGCGACACTGGATTTGGAGGTGGGTCAGGAAGCAGCTAGGTTACATTTATTTATTTCAATACAATGGTGACAACAACTGAGTTTACTCAGACATTTAAATGCAAAAATGAGTTCCATCTTCCTTCACCCATAAAGCAACAAAAGAGAGTTTTGAAATATTAAGTTTATTAATATTTTCTAAAAAAAAACATGATACAAAAGATGAAATACTGCAAAGAGCCTCTGCAGTAAAGCGTTTGTTCTGGTGATGATGCTGAAGGAAAGGTGACTAAAGTTCACCTGTGGAGTTTTCCTGGTTAAGTTTAAAGGTTAAGTTTCTCACCAAATCACACTGTGTGTCTCCTTTAGGGCAAACAAAGTGTTGAATGTGAAACATGAAAAAAAAAAAACATTTCCAAAAGCCAATTTAAAAAAAAAAACATGTCATATTGTTTCGATGTTTGGGTTGCAATCCGTCTTCTTCTTCATTGTCTTTGTTAGTGCTTTGTAGCTACACTGGGCCCCTTACCTATGTGGGACAACACAGGGATTTACTTGTAAAAACATTGTGTTAATTGTGGTAAAAAATTCCAAGATACATTTTCAGATTAATTTAAAATTAATTAAATGGGGTGAGAGGAAACACTCAATGGTCAGCTAAAAGTTAGGATTTATCCTATTGGGAACATTAACATTTACAGCATATTTTATGAAAATCTTTAATAGGTGATGTAAACAGCATAAACAGCTTTAACAGCATCAGAACATCAATGTTAGCATTATTTTCATTTGTCCCTGTCTATGATCTGTCAGTTTGAGAGGGTTAGAAGGTTTCCGTTCTTTGGAGTTGTAGTGGACCTGTCCTTTGGTTTGACTTTAAACTCCTGATTGTACCGTTGATGGGCAAAGACATGGTCCTTTAGAGTCATAGACATACTGATGTTGTAATCAAACACTCATAATTGATCACATGTGCTTTTTATTTACTGTATTTGTTTCTCTTTAGTCTCCCTTCCTCCCCCAGGAAACCTAATGGAGGTGAATGTGCCGATCGTGGGGAACAGACAGTGTAACTGTAACTATGGTGTAGGCTCAATCACAAAAAACATGATCTGCGCCGGGTTAAGTGCTGGAGGGAAGGACTCCTGTCAGGTAAACATCATTACACCTGTGTTGGTGTCACAGTTAATTCAATTTTATTTATAGTATCAAATCATAACAAAAGTTATCTTGAGACACTAGGCTCGTTCGAGATGAACTGCTCCTCGCCTGTAAAGTGGACGATTGCAGGCGGCAGCATCGGGGGCGGGGACAGAAAGTCGGACAGTTTCCATCCGATTCCAGCCGCCTTTAGGCTGGACAGGAAGTGACAAAAACACTGTGGTGCGATCCCGATTTAGTCAGACCTACATATCAGCTTGTACACTGTCTCCAGTTGTTTTGATTATGACAGAGTAGCTGTCATAATCAAATCACAATCAGCTGTCAGTGCTCTACATGCAATCTGTTGCTGATGTTAATCAACAACACACTGTAGATGATCCGTGATCTGAACAGATTTAGTTTCTCTGACTTCTAAACGTCACTATCAGCCACACAACACGTGTTCTCTACAGAATAAGTCTTTAAGTCAGACAAATAGCAATTAAAATCCCTCATTAAAAAAAGTTTATATAAATCGTCATCATGGTTTAAACCAATCAGGTGTTAAATCAGCTGAGAAGCCGGCGTTTCCCAGCATGCTCTGGGTCCGCCTGGGTCTGCCTGGCTCTTGCAGTTGGTGAAAAGCAACTGCGCCGCCTGCGTCTCAGAACGGCGGCCGCCTTGCTCTCGTGAGATTTCCGTTGCCCACGTGTGCATGACGTCAGAGCAAGTCGGGATCAAGTCGGTCAGAAATCTAACCGGCATGCAACGGGCGCCGATCGCCGGTGATCGATTCTGCGCAGAACTGGCTCATCTCGAACGAGCCTACTTTAAAGATAGGTGTCACAGCGCGCCGCTTGGGGGAGTGTTCTAAACTAATGTATACCAGCAGTAAATCTTTCCACTGACAAACAGGACACCGAACAGTTCTGCTCAAATATAACTCTTTTATTCTAAAAAACATGTTAAAACTAGCGAAAAAACAGATAATTAAAAGACACCATTAAAAGATTAAAATTCAAGTACTAAAACTAAATATGCTAGGAGTAATGTCCTTATCGTTCGTGTCCAACGTTCTTTACAGTCCGTGGCAGTGGTTATGCTAAGAACGGCCGCATCCCACTCCGGGAAGCCTGGGCTCTTCCTTTGCTGGTCCGCGTAGTGTCTTACGTTTCTCCTTGGCTGACACTGGGAGAGAACAGAGAGACAGAGCTCTAAGTAAACAGATCACAAAGTAGTTCTTTTGCCCAAACCCTCTCCGAGGACAGCTGGAAGACTTTCCTCCACTTATCTGTAGTCTTGCGTTGAACTCCTCGTTTGGGTGGCTGCAGTCCCCCGTTGCTTCAGGCTCTAAGGACATAATCCAGTCTGCACCACCCCCGAGTTCACCCGCACTTCGGACGGCTTGTCCCACCGGCACTTCTCCAGCCCGTCTGCTCGTTTCGGCTGCCACTGTCCTCCGTGTCAGTTGGTCTCTGCTCTGCTCTCCAGTGTCCCCTCTTCTTTCATTCATCCTTTGGCTTCCTGTTCACTTGCTCCGTTCTCGGCATCTCCCCGCCACTTCTGCCCGGGTACGGCCCGAGCTTTTTCGGCGCCTGAGCCGGCCCAGGGCTTCAGCCACTCCTCAGCGTCACATCTTCTTCTTCTTCTTCTTCTTTCTGTTCAGTCTCTCCTCCTGCTGCTCTGCTGCGTAGCTCCTCTGCTCTCCCACCTGTGTCTGCCCCCACCGTTTTTTTTCTCCTCTGCTGCGTCCCTGCTTTCCTTTTCACTGCCCCACTCAAACACACCTGCTCCCCAATAAGCTCAGGTGTCTCCACTTGTCTTTTCCTGAGCTCGTTAAGTCTGAGTAAAAAAAGGGGGGAGGAGCTCCAGTCTTGTCCAAGGTAAAAAACAAGCAATCCATGCAATAAAAACTGTAATAAAACCCAAGCATGCAGCAAATAAAAACATCCAGATACCAACAGCAAAACACATGCAATAAGTCCAAAAAATCACAGCAACCCACATGCAGCCATACTAGCAGTACAATCCACTTTTGACATAGGTCTGGACCACAATCTATAATTAACAAAGCCCCAACAATTCTAGTAATTCCCCCAAGAGCAAGCAACTGGTGCAAGGAAGTATTGCAACAGTGGCAAAGAAAAACTCCATTTTAGGAAGAAACCTTGGACTGACCCAGGCTCTTGGTAGACGGAGTCTGACGGTGCCGGTTAGGGGTGTAATACAAAGTGGTAATAACATTCACAATAAAGATTAATAAGATAATCTCCTGCAGAGATTCCTCTCCTGAATGTTTCTTATCCTAAAGGGGGATTCAGGTGGTCCGATGGTGAGCAAGCAGGGCGGCCGCTGGATCCTGGAGGGAATCATTAGTTTTGGAATTGGTTGTGCCAAGCCTAATATCCCAGGAGTCTACACCAGAGTGTCACAATATCAGACCTGGATCAACAGCCAGATCACCAGCAACCAGCCAGGCTATATCACCTTCACGTCCAGTGGAACGGACAGTGACCTCAGCATCGGCTGTGATGGCCTGCCACCGCCTCCAACCACCTTCCCTACAACCACCCTCCCTAAAACCACTACAACCACACGTCCTCCAACTACCCTCCCTACAACCACCCTCCCTAAAACTACTACAACCACACGTCCTCCAACCACCCTCCCTCCAACCACCCTCCCTAAAACCACTACAACACCACGTCCCCCAACTACCCTCCCTACAACCACCCTCCCTAAAACCACTACAACCACACGTCCTCCAACCACCCTCCCTCCAACCACCCTCCCTAAAACCACTACAACCACACGTCCTCCAACCACCCTCCCTAAAACCACTACAACCACACGTCCTCCAACCACCCTCCCTAAAACCACTCCAACCACACGTCCTCCAACCACCCTCTCTCCAACCACTACAACCACCATTGCCAAACGTGAGTGTCTGTCATGTCCAGACTTTAAACTTAAATTTCCACTTAAAACAAGATGTTATATTTATAGTAGTGTGGTAGTAAAATATCAGTTGTGCCCGCTGGTGAGACATTCAGTCGGGTTGATTCCTCTCTCCATCCAGTTCTGGGCTTTTGTGTGCCGCTGGTTTATTCATCTTTCCAGTTTGTCCTTGCTATTTCTTTGGTTGACCGGAGAGGTGGTAATCCAGGGAGAGGGGAGGATTGCTCAGTGTGTTCTTATTGTCTGTCTCTCTGCAGTGTGCGGTATAACTCCGCTCAACACCAGGATTGTTGGAGGACAGAACGCCCCTGTGGGGAACTGGCCCTGGCAAGCCAGCCTGCAATCATCTGGTAGCCACTTCTGTGGAGGATCCCTCATTAATAATGAATGGGTGCTGACTGCTGCTCACTGCTTCCCAAGGTAAGCACTAAGGGGCAGATTCTCTTAGGCGGTGGGTTTTGCGTTTGCTTAACTGCTCTGCTCTTAACTTCTGTGATCTGTTTTGTTTCTCTTTAGGATCCCAACAGGTTTGACTGTGTTTCTGGGTCTCCAGAGTTTACAGGGACCCAACCCCAATGGGGTGTCTCGGACGGTAACAACCGTCATCAAACATCCTAACTATAACTCCAATACTAATGATAACGACATCTGCCTCCTGAAGCTCTCGTCACCGGTGACTTTCACAGATTTCATTGTTCCTGTCTGCCTGGCAGCTCCAGGCAGCACCTTCTTCAGCGGCGTTAGCTCCTGGGTGACCGGCTGGGGCGACACTGGATCTGGAGGTGGGTCAGAAAGAAGCTAGGCTACATTTTTTTATTTCAATACAATGGTGACAATAACTGAGTTTACACAGACATTTAAATGCAAAAATGAGTACCACCTTCCTTTACCAATAAAGCAACAAAACAGAATTTTAGAAAGGTCATTAAGTTTTAATCCAGTCCAGAAATGCTGAAAGCTCTGGGTTTGGAGGGGCTGTCTTGATTGACACGCCTCTTCAACATTGCGTGGAAGTCTGGGACAGTGCCTAAGGAGTGGCAGACCGGGGTGGTGGTTCCCCTCTTCAAAAAGGGGGACCAGAGGGTGTGTGCCAATTACAGGGGTATCACACTTCTCAGCCTCCCTGGTAAAGTCTTCTCCAAGGTGCTGGAAAGGAAGGTTCGACCAATAGACAAACCTTGGATTGAAGTGGAACAATGCGGATTCCGTCCTGGCCGTGGAACAACGGACCAGATCTTCACTCTCGCAAGAATCTTGGAGGGGGCCTGGGAGTTTGCCCAACCAGTCTACATGTGTTTTGTGGAACTGGAGAAGGCTTATGACCGGGTCCCCTGGGAGAAATTGTGGGAGGTGCTGCGGGAGTATGGGGTGAGGGGGTCCCTTCTCAGGGCCATCCAATCTCTGTATGACCAAAGCGAGAGCTGTGTCCGGGTTCTCGGCTGTAAGTCGGACTCGTTCCAGGTGAGGGTCGGCCTCCGCCAGGGCTGCGCTTTGTCACCAATCCTGTTTGTAATATTTATGGACAGGATATCGAGGCATAGTCGGGGCGGGGAGGGGTTGCAGTTCGGTGGGCTCGGGATCTCATCGCTGCTTTTTGCAGATGATTTGGTCCTGATGGCGTCATCGGTCTGTGACCTTCAGCACTAACTGGATCGGTTCGCAGCTGAGTGTGAAGCTTTCTTCGGGTAGGAAGTGAAGGAGTTTTATACCTTGGGGTCTTGTTCGCAAGTGCGGGGACCATGGAGCGTGAGGTTGGTTGGGAATCGGAGCAGCGGGTGCGGTACTACATTCTGTATATCGCAATGTTGTGCCGAAAAGGGAGCTAAGCCAGAAGGCAAAGCTATCAATCTATCGGGCAATTTTCGTTCCTACCCTCACCTATGGTCATGAAGGCTGGGTCATGACCGAGAGATAGGGTGAGAAGCTCAGTCATCCGAGAGGAGCTCGGAGTAGAGCCGCTGCTCCTTTGCGTTGAAAGGAGCCAGTTGAGGTGGTTCGGGCATCTAGTAAGTATGCCTCCTGGGCGCCTCCCTAAGGAGGTGTTCCAGGCACGTCCAGCTGGAAGGAGGCCTCGGAGAAGACCCAGGACTAGGTGGAGAGATTACAGTGGGTACGGAAAGTATTCAGACCCCTTTAAATTTTTCACTCTTTGTTTCATTGCAGCCTTTTTCCAAA
>NC_048421.1:19653589-19656326 GCF_013103735.1 Etheostoma cragini
CTGCAATGAAACAAAGAGTGAAAAATTTAAAGGGGTCTGAATACTTTCCGTACCCACTGTATATCTCCAACCTGGCCTTGGAGCTGGTTGATGTGGCTTGGGAAAGGGAAGTTTGGGGTCCCGTACTGGAGCTGCTGCCCCCGCGACCCGACACCGGATAAGCAGATGAAGATAGATGGATGGATTAAGTTTTAAAATATTTAAAGATGAATTACTGCAAAGAGCCTCTGCAGTAAAGGGTTCGTTCTAGTTATGGTGCTGGGGGAAAGGTGACTAAAGTTCACCTGTAGAATTTTCTCGGTTAAGTTTAAAAGTTTCTCACCAAATCACACTGTGGGTCTCCTTTAGGTCATAGACATACTAATGTAGTAATCAAACACTCATTATGGATCACACATGCTGTTTATTTAACTGTATTTGTTTGTCTTTAGTCTCCCTTCCTCCCCCAGGAAACCTAATGGAGGTGAATGTGCCGATCGTGGGGAACAGAGAGTGTTACTGTAACTATGGTGTAGGCTCAATCACAAAAAACATGATCTGCGCCGGGTTACGTGCTGGAGGGAAGGACTCCTGTCAGGTAAACATCTTTACACCTGTGTTGTAGTCAGGATTAATCTCCTGCAAAGATTCCTCTCCTGAATGTTTTCCTTCTTAAAGGGGGATTCAGGTGGTCCGATGGTGAGCAAGCAGGGAAGCCGCTGGATCCTGGGGGGAATCGTAAGTTTTGGAAATGGATGTGCCCAGCCTAATTTCCCAGGAGTCTACACCAGAGTGTCCCAATATCAGGCCTGGGTCAACAGCCAGATCACCAGCAACCAGCCGGGCTTCATCACCTTCACATCCAATGGAACTGACAGTGACCTCAGCATCAACTGTGCTGACCTGCCATGATTATTTGTCATTGACATAAAGTGTCACCCTAAACTGACATACAGAAGGATGCATTTATGATTACTTTGCAGATAGAGTCAAACTAACTTCATATCAGGGAAGGCTTAACAAATGCAATGAAATAAAACTTACAGAAGCATATTTTGGAGGCCTGAGGAACACAGTAACTTAGATCAGCTTGTCCATCATCTACATTAGAGATCTACCGTACCCTTACATTTATATCTATCTTAAGCAGTTTATGTACACAAACTGTATTTTCTGCACTTTAAATGGTGTGAACGCTTGATGCCAATTTTTAAGTCTTGCTAAGTTTTGTCCTGTAATAGGGAAGTCCTTTCTTTTTGCTTGATTCTGTGGGATTTTCCTTCATGCTGTGAGCACATGCATGCTAATATTCTGTTTTATTGTTGATCGATGCACATGAATAGTGATGCTTTGGTTAATATTTACATAATTAAAGACACTGACAGAGAATGTTTGTGTGTTTTCCTTGTGTGTGTCTGTGTGTGTATATATAGAGAGATATCCATTTACACACATATATATATATATATATATATATATATATATATATATATTAGGGCTGGGCAAGTTAACGTGTTATTATCGCGTTTACTCATTAATTAATTAACACAGACAATTTTCTTATCGCGTGTTAACGCAGTTTTTATTATTTTTTTATTATTGTAAAAGTTTCTTGCTCACAGGCTTTGTAAATACTGCAAAGTTGAATTTTCTTATCACCGGAGTACTTCCAGTCTGAAATCATGAAAACAGCAAATCATTCAACGACACACCCAGTGGCGTGAGGCTTTGACAGGCTACGTTAGATGCAGCGTGGGGGAGGTAGAGATAAACAAAGGCAAGAGATGCCAACAGATGCCATAGCGACGTGGATAGCTACAGACTGCAGGCCCATGAGGGTTGTGGAGGACATCGGTCTGAGAATCGCAACGACGACGGCATGTATGAGATTCCCTCAAGACTTATGCCCCTTCTATTTTAGGAAGAACATTTATTTATTTACAATACATTAGGCATTCATAAAGAAAATTGGTGTCCTTTAAAGGTTTGGATTTTCCTGATTTTTTTTAAATTAAGGCATTAAGATAAATTACCAAAAGATGTTTTTTTATTCCTCTTTTTAATCAACCTTAGCTTAGGTGTGTTAAACGTCTTGCAAACATAGGTCCCGTCCACGGGACCGTTTGAGGAAGTGGTGACTTCCCTCATAAATGCAAGCATTAAACCGTCATAAGCACGCTCATGCCATACATCATTTAAAAGCTTAAAGTCTCATGATTCCATCAAGCCCACACACAAAGCAATAAGGTGACTTACGACGGTTATAATCATGAAAGACAGAAAGATTCGAGTCTAATCGAGTGTGTTTTCCTACCTGTCTCCTCGTGTCTTTAATCACAGCGGTGAAAGATCGCCAAAAACTTTTTTTTCCTACATCGCCAACACTCCAAGGTATTAGAATATCCAAGCCTTGTAATCCATAATTATCTGGTCCCCTCACAATCTTGTAGTTTCAGGCCAAGTTTTGACGTAGAGAAATCTAGATCTAGCATCATTTCTCAGTTTTGATCGCTTGTATCTTTTTCCCTTCTTCTGCAGATTCCACTGAACTTTGTTCCCAGCCAATAGCTTCAGTCTATCTCGAGATATCCCTGAGCCAAGCCAATCATACCCACAGTCCCCATTGGGCCCATGTGGGAAAAATTAACAGTATATCCCACCAGTTAGAAGAAGAGGTCATAACTGGCATCCCTGTGTAGCCAATAAGAAGACGAGTTGATTGATATCAAACATGGCCAGAAAAAACTAACCCTGTGAT
>NC_048421.1:19656426-19657882 GCF_013103735.1 Etheostoma cragini
ATTTTGCACTTTTTGGGCTTTTTTAGAAATAGGAAATAAGATAAACGCAAAGACATACCTGTAGAAATAAATTCATATTAAATCCATTTTCTAAGTCATTTTTTTCTGGATTTTTTCTGTTCTAAGTTGAGACATGTGGCTAGGGTACTATTTTTGTATGTAGCCCATTTGATATGCTTACAGTAGTGTTTTTTATTAATTTTACAAATGATTTACTTGGACGGAAATAGAAATTCTCTGTTCTAACCTGTTTAGCTCTGTGTCAGTAAGGCCTAGTGTCACACTTCCACTAGAAACAACAAATTGAGAGTGTTAACTTCCCAATGACCTCAGGATAATCCCAGAGGGCCAAAGTATGTGGGAACTGCATCACTTTTTTGGGGGTAAAAATTTAGGCGAGAAAAGCATATATTTTCAAGTGTATCTGAACTTAACTTATCCAGGCCACCGTTCAGGATTAAAGTGTGATGATCCATGGTTTTCTATTCATAAACAAGATTTTGCTTAGGCAATGGTAAAGAAATCCTAAAGTAGCTCAGACTGGCCACATTTTGGAGGGGTTATAAAATCCCTCTCTTCAGTCTCTTCTGGTCCCAATGAATTGGATCCATACTTTTTAAATATTGCTGCTGAAAATATTTCAGAACCTTTGACACACATTTTCAACCTGACTATTAATACCTAGTGTATGGAAGTCAGCATGTGTCACTCCTCTATTAAACGGTGGTGGTGATCAATCAGATCCAAATAATTATAGACCAGTATCTAAGCTATCTGTTTTGCCAAGGTTTGAGAAGGGCTTATAAGCGACCAGTCGAATGATTATTTAGCACAAAAAAAAATTGAAAATGATTTGCAGTCGTGTTTTTCTAAAAAACACAGTACTGTCACTGTCACAAGTGTTAAATGATTTAATACTTAGTATTCTAAAGAGCATTGTACTGCGCTGTTTTTAGATCTGGCAAAGGCGATTGACACACGTGACCACTCTGTCCTGTTTCAGAGATTGGTGGATATTGGAATGTCATTAACAGCTGTCAAATGGTTTGGCAACTACTCTAGTGGCCAAACACAAAGTGTTCAAGTTAATGGTGTGTCCTCAATCTCATTACTTATACAAAATGGTGTATCCCCCAGTGTACATTTTGGGTCCCATTTATTTAATATTTATATAAATGAATTGTCTCAGAATGTAACAAAAGTGTCATTTTTATGCAGATGACACAATTTTGAATTGTTCTAATTCTTGTTTCATCACTGTAGCTTGTATGAGAGTGTTGGTTGGTCGTCCTTATACAATTGCAGGTTGGAGCATTGATATATTTTTCTTTTTTATGCCATTGTGGGGAAACTGCCTCCTTATATGTGTTCTCTCCTGACTCCTAAAGTCACTTCCAGGACAAGTAATCTTCGATCAAATCTTCGACCCTCATTGTGGTATAAATTGCAGAAGCAT
>NC_048421.1:19657982-19672688 GCF_013103735.1 Etheostoma cragini
ATCATCAGTTCCAATCAGCTTACAACAGTAACAACAAGCTAGTTAACAATTGTGTGTCTATAATAATAATAATAATAAAATAGGAAATGTTGAATAATGTTACACTTTTAAAATATGCACAATCAGTAGGCTACTTCTGTATTTTTTCCTTAATAAACTTTAAATGCAGTATTTGTAATTGTGAATTGATTTCATATGGTTGTATTCATACTTTTAATTAAGAAGTAATCTAAGGAAGTAAGTAATCCTTTTCTACCAGTGAGTGGTAGAGTACAGTGTGAGTAAAGTGTGTACTGTTTATTTACAGGTACTATATGCCATAGAATAGTGAATGTATATCAGTAAAATAGTGGAATGTATATTTAAGTACAGAGCTTAAGTACAAATTCAAGGTACAAGGTTACTTGAGTATTTTCACTTTATGCAACTTTACACTTCTACGCCACAACCTCTCAGAGGTAAATGTACAACTTTTTACTCCAGTACATTTAACAGACAGCATTAGTTAATTTTCAGATGACGTTTTTTTGGCCCCTTCCTAAGCTAGGAACTGTATGGACAATTTTGTTTCTTGTGTCTATCGACAGCTCTTTGGTCTTGACCATGTTAATAGTTGGATTCTTACTGATTGTATGGGGTGGACAGGTGTCTTTATACAGCTAACAACCTCAAACAGGTGCAACTAATTTTGGAAAATAAATGGAGTGGAGGTGGACATTTTGAAGGCAGACTAAGTCTTTGAGGGTCCGCATTGTAGCTGATAGACAGGTGTTAAAAAACTTATTTGAAGCTGTATCATACAAATTAATAGTTAAAAAATCATACATTATGATTTCTGGATTTTTTTTTATAGATTATGTCTCTCACAGTGGACCTGCACCTACGATGATAATTTCAGATCCCTCCAGTCGGAGAACTTGCAAAATAGCAGGGTGTTAAAATACTTATTTTCCTCACTGTATATAGCTTAGTTTAATAAGTTTCCCTTCAATCAATCAATAAAGCATTTCTGATTGTGATTAAACATATGCAATAAAATACTATTAATACCAATTACTAACAATGCTCGTTTACAAACATTCCATGAAAACAAGCTATATATATAATATATATATATATATATATATATATATATATATATATATAGCTTGTTTTCATGGAATATATATATATACACTGAAATACTATTGCAAAAAGTGTATACAATTTATAGAAATAGAAAGAAGTGTTCAAAACTGATTGAAAAGATTATACAAATTTTTATTTAATAACTTTAAAAACAGGCAGTTATAAATCTGACGGGGTTTCTCCCTCAGCACATGATCCTCCATGGTGGTGGTGAGGAGCCTGAAATAGTCCTGTATGGGCCCCCTCTTAGCACAGGACGCCTTCCCAAGGTCAATGAAGTCTGGGATCCTGGAGGTTAGGCAATGTTTCTGCCGTTCCCTGAAGTTTATCCACCACGTCTGGCCAAACGCGTTCTTCGGCGCACCCTGGTGGCCGAGGTTGTAGATGGCCAGAGCGTGGGCCAGGACCTGAGGCTTTGTCATTGGAAACTCATGCAGAGCAGAGTACAAACAGTACTCCACCAGGGAGTCTTCAGCTGCATGGGCAAGGAGTGACCTCCAACAGATGGAAAAATCAGAGGCCACTCTTCCACTGACTCGGTCACTCGGCTGCCTGCCATAGAGAGAGCCTGCCTGCTTCCACCTCCTGCGTGGCCTGGTCCATGGCCGCGTGGGTCCACTTCTTGGGCTTCCTCTCCCAATGCACGTACATTTTCTTGTTAGAAATACATTCAAATTCAAAATTAGGTTAGGCATGTCATATCTTGTATTCTTGATACATCTTGTATATCTTGATATAATGGTTGATAAAATCTAGAATTTGCCGCATTACATGAACACAAAAATACTTACCTTCAACCACCTTTTCTTTGGGCATCCTGTTGAGTAAAGGAAATACAATTTTCTCACACACACACACACACACACACACACACAGCCTACCTTGTTTGGTGGCAACTTTTTTTTATACTGTTCCTCTTTTTTTTCTTTTGTCTTTTCTCCTCTCTTTTTCTGCTTCTGTCTCTGTCTTTATTCCTGACTTTTCTCACTCACTTTTCTTTCTTTTTATGCAGCCAAGAACAAGAGTAAGCTAACTGAGTTGCAAACGATGAACTCCAAATAACATTTAATCTTTGTCTATATATGCAATAGCTAGCTATATTGGAGGTTACTCTAGCAATAAAGTTATAACCACATTTACCACTACTGGCTTTTAATACAATATCACCTCTCTATTACACACATGCAGTTTATAGCTATATGAATAAACTTGATGTTGCTGGGCTTATAAACATACGTACTGCCTACACAGAGCCGTGTTAAAGCTAGCAAAAAAAAATGCACACTCATGCTAACGCTAAATCATATCAGCAGTACAGTAAAAATATAAACACTTTAGAGTGAAAGATTGTCGCCTGAGCGTTGCCCAAGCGTTCTTACTACTTTCCCTCATCAAAGTCAATTTCATATACTAATTACACATGTAAATGTCCGTGTAAATCTATACATAGATTGTTTGATCGGTATAAATCAATTGTACTTACAGTTTGGGCGATGATTGCAACTTAAAAGTACCGCGAGAAGACGGGAAAGTGCGTCACGTCGGAAGTGTCCGGATATGGCGGGTGGTGTCCGAACGTGGACACAGTGACTTGTTTTACTAGATCTCAGTACTGCATTTGACACCAATGACCATACCATCCTGTTAAAGAGAATAGAACATTTAGTTGGAATTAAAAGAATCACACTAAGCTGATTAAAGTCATATTTATCTGATCGATCTCAATTTGTTAACGTTAACAATAAATCCTCCAAGTACGCTAAAGTTAGCCATGGCGTTCCACAAGGCTCAGTGCTTGGACCAATTCTATTCTCCTTTTATATGCTTCCTCTAGGTAATATTATTAGAAAAAACTCAACTAACTTTCATTGTTATGCGGATGACACTCAATTATATCTATTGATCAAAACCAGTCAAGCTAAACTTCATGCATGCACAAATTATGTAAAATCATAGATGACCTCAAATTTTCTGACGTTAAACTCACAAAAAACTGACGTTATTTTGCTGGGCCCTAAACAGCTCCAAACTTCATTTTCTAGGGATATAGCTACTCTGGAGAGTATTGCCCTGGCCTCCAGCACTATTGTCAGAAATCTAGGTATTATTTTTGATCGGGATACATCCTTTAACGCCCATCTAAAACAAACCTCAAGAACAGCCTTTTTTCATCTTCGTAACATTGCCAAAATTAGGAACATCCTGACTCAAAACAATGCTGAAAAACTAGTCCGTGCATTTCTTACCTCCAGGCTGGATTAGTGTAATTCTTTGTTATCCGGATGCTCAAAAAAGTCCCTTAAGACTCTCCAGCTGATCCAGAATGCTGCAGCGCTTGTTTTGACAAATTCTAAGAAAATAGATCATATTTCCCCATTAGCGTCTCTGCATTGGCTTCCTGTAAAATCCGGGATTGAATTTAAAATCCTTCTCCTGACTTACAAAGCTCTAAATGGTCAAGTACCATCTTATATTGAAGAGCTCTTAATGTTCCACTAGAGCACTATGATCCCAGAATTCAGAGTTACTTGGGGTTCCTAGAGTCTCTAAAAGTAGAATGGGAGCCAGAGCCATTAGCTGTCAGGCCCCTCTACTGTCGAATCATCTTCTGGTCTGGGTTTGGGAGGCAGGCACCATCACCACATTTAAGAGTAAACTTAAAACTCTCCTCTTTGATAAAGCTTAGTTAGGGAGTGATGAGACGGAGACTGCCGGGGTACTTCCTTTGACACACTGAGCTCCTCTCTCCTTTATCTTTCCATTTGTGTGCATCCATGTCCCAGAAATGCTTGTTACTAACCTAGCTCTGGGAGTCATTCCCCCAAGTCTTTATGTTTTTTTCCACCAGCATGTTTCCTTGTATCAGGGAGGCTCCAAAATCATGTTTGCAGCTTACATCCAGCTACGCTTTGCAGTGTCCTGTTACATCCTGCTGTGCCTTGTCATGCCGCACGGCTGTGTTATGAAGTATTACAAACTTCTATTTATTTATGTATTTTTGTCACTGTTTCCTTATCTTTTATTTTGACTGTTATTGCCACTCTTCATTTCAACCCCATCAGACACCGCCTACCAAGAGCCTGGGTCTGTCCGAGGTTTCTTCCTAAAAGGGACTTTTTCCTCACCTCTGTTGCACTGTTGCTTGCTCTGGAGGGAAATACCAGAACTGTTGGGTCCTTGTAAATGATAGAATGTGGTCTAGACCTACTCTATCTGTAAAGTGTCTCGAGATAACTCTTGTTAGGAATTGACAATATAAATAAAATTGAATTGAATTACAGCTGACTCAATGTGTGGATATATTAACATTATGACTGATATGTTATTTTTGTTAGTTATGCAAGTATTAAGTACACCTGGTTGGTAATCATTGCAAGTAGCTCTGTGAAAAGGTGATTGCGTAAAAAGCCTTGTCAGAGCTTTAACAAAGAGACTTTTAAAAACCCTGTCTTAACTCTCTGAGAGCACGGTTCCCCAAACGGTACGTGTTTTTCCACAACGTGTTTTCATGAATTGTTTTTTATGAATTGCAAGCATTAAATCGTCACCAACACGGTCATGCAGCACATCATTAGAAAGCTTAAAGTCTTGTGATTCCATCAAGCCCCCGCACAAAGGATAAGGTGACTCACGCGGTTATAATCATGTTATGAAGTTAGGAAACACTGCACCGTTTCTGTCTAAATCGAGCGTGCATCCCTACCTTTGTCCTCGTGTCTTTATCCACAGCGGTGAAAGATATTCATAAACGTTGATTTCCTAAATCGCAAACACTCCAAGGAATTAGAATATCCAAGCCTTGTAATCCATAATTATCTGGTCCCCTCACAATCTTGTAGTTTCTGGCCAAGTTTCGACGTTCAGAAATCTAGATCATCATTTCTCGGTCTCTATAGCTTGTAACTTTTTCCCTGTGCGGGCTAAAACGAAGGTCGACACACCATTACAATCTGTGGCTTCTGCAGATTGCAATGAACCTTGTTCCCAGCCAATAGCATCAGCCTATTAAGAGATATCCTCAAGCTAAACCAATGATATCGCACAATCGCCATTGGGCCCACCTGGGAAAGATTGACAGTGGAGCCCACGAATTTAGAAGATAAGGTCATAAAACTGGCATCCCTGTGTAGCCAATAAGAAGACGAGTTGATTGATATCAAACATGGCCAACAAAAACTATTCCTGTGATCTTTTACAGCTGTCTGAAGGCAAAAATATGGCCTTCTGATGGCATTTCAACATTTCATGAAATTATGATGACTTATTTCTATAAATCTATGTATGTACTTCTTTCAGACATATCTGTGAGTGATGTGGATGTGTTTTTGTATTTCAGAAGTTTTGTATTTAGAACTTTTTTGGCTTTTTTAGAAATAAGAAATAAGAATAAGAAAAGAAAGACAAACGCACAGACATATCTGTAGAAATACATTCATATAAAATCCATTTTATAAGTCATTTTTTTATGGATTTTTTCTGTTCTAAGTTGAGACATGTGGCTAGAGTACTGTTTTAGTATGTAGCCCATGTAATATGCTTACAGTAGTGCTTTTTATTAATTTTTCAGATGATTTACTTGGACGGAAATAGAAATTCTGTGTTCTAACCTCTGTAGCTCTGTGTCAGTAAGGCCTAGTGTCACACTGCCACTAGAGACAACAAGTTGAGAGTGTTAACTTCCCAATGAACTCAGGATCATCCCAGAGGGCAAAAGCATGTGGAAACCGCAGCACTTTTTTAAGGTTAAAAATTTAGGCGAGAAAATCATATATTTTCAAGTGGTTTTCAAGACACTCATACAGTGAATCATGATGTTGACAGTTTCTGTGGATTACCGTTTGTACCTGAATCTTGATTGGCCTCATTGCTTCTCTAAAACCTGGTGTGACCAATTTACAGAAACTCAGTGTTTATAAATAGAACACAATCGGGAATAACCTGTATTACCTCCAGGAACAGAAACAGAAATAACTTCTGTGTGCAGGGTTGAATGTCTGTTTCCGTCTGTAATTTTATTTAGGTTTGAGCTTTCAACTTAATATGTCATCACAACCTTTAAAGCCCCTGAATATTTTATTTAAAATCTAGTCATTATCTGTAATATCGTCACTTTCCCAAAAAAATCGCCTAAGTCATATTTTCAGGTTTTTCAGGAAACACAACTAAAAAAACTGAACCAAATACTGAATATATGATATTTATTAATAATTTCATTCAAACATGTTATGACAATAGATGACTTTTGACATACTAATAACAATGTCTGTAACTAATGGAACATGAGAGGACTAAATGACTTAGGCAAAGTTATGAACATGCCTTTGTGACTTGGGCAATTTTAAACCCTCAACTCTGTCAACAATGTGTTTACATGCACAGCACTAACCAGGGTATACGGTAAAGTGAATAACCGGTTTATGCCAGTTCTCCCTGTATACATGAGAGGGGAAGAAGGACCAGAGTAACTCAACTTCCGGTACAGTAGGTGGCACTTTGCCAGCGCACAACGCTTGTTCTTGCGGTTGACCTATGTCAAAATTTCAGAGCCCGATCACTCACTTAGTAAAATGTAACAACTGTGGAAAATATACTACAATGTTGTGATCTCTTGTGGGAAATTATACTTAGGAATTGTGATTATGCTACTGTGAATAAACTTATGCATAAGTAAATGGAATGAAGCTCAGGTCAGATACTGAGTGAGGAGAGGAGCATGGGTGAAACTTGTCCTTTTGGTGTGTAAATAAGGGCAACATTGCTGTGTCTGGTGTAGAGCAATAAACCACATCTGGCAGGAAACCAACAGGAGAACAAAGGACAACAGATAAAACTGGTAACATTAACAGCTGAATGCAGCATCCCCCTACAAGAGAGGCATTCAAAACACACACACACACACACACACACACACACACACACACACAGACACATTGAGTTAGCTGAGATAACATGGCCACCAGGCCAATAGAAACATTGTTGCCATGACGATATGAACTGCCCAGTGACGCTTTGAACCCTCCCTTAAGGGCTCCCTTAAGGAAGAACCCTTATATACTGTGCGTGCTTTTGTTAGAGCGCCTTTCTTAGGGACCTCTGAACTAGTCAAGTTACATTGGGACCATGCACGTATAACTGCGCGGAATGTATTGCTCTGTTTTATAATAAATCATTTTTATAATTAATCAAAGCTAGAGTGATTTCTTAGCTAATTGAGTCCCGACATTTGGGCACTCCAAGTGGGATTCGTAACAAATTTGGTAGCAGAGGATGGTTCATGATTAGTGATTAAATTATAGGAATCCCACGGAATCAGGATTAAAAGTTGCTAAACTCCAGATCCAGATTCCACGGACTGTCCACGTCTGAGGGACAAGGACGAAGGAGGCATTCTGTGCAGACTTCAGGAACCTGATCACAAAGAGATCTCCCAAAAAAAAGCTAAGCAGAACCTATTTAATTAAACTCTGCATATTGTAGGCTAGTATATGAATACCAAATTAATGTGATCAGAAGTACTGAGAGTAAGTACAAAATGTTGAAAGATTGATAAAATAATAATTAATATTAAATGTTTAGTGGACACTGAGCAATGCATTTCGTTTTCCTGTTGAAGAATGACAGAGGAGTGTGAATGAGTTGATAAATATGATTCCATAATTGTTTGGAGCTACGCTGTGCGTTGAGGTTCGATAAACCTGTCAGTGGACTTTCTGTAGTAGTATTACTGATAGGAGAAGGCTGAGGCGCGATAGCGGGCCAGTGTTCATAGGTGATTCCAAAGTTTGGGAGCTACGTTATGCGAGAGATTCAATAAGCTTGCCAGTAGAAGTGATTACTCTGCTGCCGAGGGACGGTCGCGGCGCATAACGGGCCAGTGTTCACCATATGGAGACTCGGTCCATAAGACTGGTCTCAACGAATGAAAAAAAAAAGATGATTCCATCATTCTTTGGAGCACGTTGTGTGAGAGATTCGATAAACCTGCAGTATTACTGTTAGGGGAAGGTCGCGGCGCACAACGAGTCAGTGTTCGTCTTAGGGAGACTTGATCCATAAGACTGGTCTTAACGAATGTAGAGAGTGAATGAGAAATAAGAAATAAGAGAATTGATAATTGATGTTGAAAAATGATATGTATTTGCTATGTTGAAAAATGAAATGTATTTGCTATGTTGAAAAATGAAATGTATATGTTGTTGAAAAGTTTGGAAGAGAATGACTGTGTGAGTCCAAAATGAAGCGTTGACTATTGACCAAGCCTCTGGTCCGTCTGTGAGAACGCTGCCGTTGAAGGAAGAAATACGTAGGTTAAAATTACACATAAAAATACTGTTGGTGGATCTAGTTATAAGTTTGATAGGGTGCTTTGTTGATTATTGAAAGTAGAGGGAATTTGCAGAGAGGGAGCAGAGAAGGAGGGGCAGAGACAGACTGCAGAGAGGGAGCAGAGAAGGAGGGGCAGAGACAGACTGCAGAGAGGGAGCAGAGAAGGAGGGGCAGAGACAGCCTGCAGAGAGGGAGCAGAGAAGGGGAGGGGTAGAGACAGCGAGCAGAGAGAGAGTGGAGAAAGGAGGGGTAGTGTGACAGGGGAAGTTGAACAGAGGTAGGAAGAGGTAAGAGGGAGAAAGCAGATAGTGTATATCCAGGATTACCAACTGCCCCACCACCTCCATACATCCTTGGAGAAAACCATCACAAGACCAGACAAAGCAGCAACCCATTCACCCACGTGACACAAGCCCCATTGATGGAAGCAGTGGTCAAGACCATTGTGTTGGATGTAGAAGAAGGACCCCAGGTGCACCAACTGGAGGAACGAGTGACCCAATTGGAGAGACAATTGCAGTCACGACCCCGTGTTAAAGTGGATTCAGAGACAGAGACAGGAGGTGCATGGGGCCATCAGCAACAAGGAGAAGAACCGCCCAAGCTTGTCCGTAACCCCGGAAAGGCGGCCTCCACCACCAGACCAAAAGTGGAGAAACCGCTTTTCAGCGGGAGTTTCCAGGAGGTAAATCCTGGCCACTTTTACCAACCAAGCCCCTCCAACAGATCTCCCTCCCCTGAACCATCTGAATCCCCTTCTATCAGGTCCTCGCATCCGGAAGGAGAGTTGACATTTTTATAGGGACGGTCCTGCATGATGGAATTGAATGGTACATTCGGAGGAAAAATCAGGAATGTTCAGCTTGATGACTATCCTAGCAGAACTGGTCCCCGACGCTCAACACGACTGAAGGAGAAAGAGAGACAAGAGAACTGGGAGATAATGGATGAATTACAGGAATCAACGCGAGAGATAGAAGACCAACTACGACAAGTAGACGGCCCCTTAAGATCCAATCAAATGCCCCTAAGACCAGTACCTGGAGGAGGAGGAACCTTAATGTACTGTATATACCATATTCGTTTGGGGATCTGGATGCACTGTGTGCTAAACTGCCCTCCCTCACTGGCGGAGCCGAACATTTTAAGGAAGCTTTCCAGTCCCACACCTCAGGAAACGACCTCTGTCTTGGGGACTACAGAGGAGTACTGGGAAAGAGGATGGGGCATGATGAGGCAGTGCGCCTCCTGCTGTCCATCGGACTAGGACCCACAGCACCTGACTCCATGCCAGCTGCACGGTTTGCAGCGGGGTTGTGGGCATCCCTGCATCGGCAGTATCCTACCATAGGAAATGACATGGAACTACAGGAGCTGCGCTGCAGGACCGGAGAAGCCTTTGACGATTACCTGGCAAGAGCAAAGAAGGCATGGCAAAAAGCCATGAGAGTCCCCTATGATTATTCCCCATCAGACACCAAGATGTTCAGGTTATCCGTCACAAAGGGGCTCCCGGAGGCAGTAATCGCACACCTGGACGGTGTGGTGGGATTCACACATATGGACTTTACCATGTGGGCTGAACACATCCGTCACCATATCACAAGACATCAGAATGCACAGGAGAGCCAGGACTCTGAGTTCAAGACCCTGAAAACGAAATTACTGCGTAGACAACTTGAAGAATTGGCGTTCCTACATCGCCAGCGTTCTCGTCATAGTTGTCAGATCTATCAATCATATAATCAAGAATATAATAAAACTAAAGGGAGGCAGGGCATACAGCTCAATCCGGTTGGGGAGAGTTCTAGCCTGACCAGGCTCCTCTCTTTACTCTGTCTCTCCTAGTTATGCTGTAATAGTTTTAGACAGTTGGGGGACTTCCTTCGACACACTGATCTCCTCTCTCCTGTATCTTTCTATCATTCCATTTATGTGCATCCATGTCCCAGAAATGCTTGTTACTAACCTAGCTCTGGGTAGTCATTCCCCGGAGTCCTTATGTTCTTTTTCCCCCAGAATGTTTCCTCGGATCAGGGAGGCTCCAAAATCATGGTTGCAGCTGTCACCATGGTCCCACTACACGTTCTGTATCTACGAAGTGTGTTGTAGACCTGTTCTATCTGTAAAGGGTCTTGAGATAACTCTTGTTCTGGTTTCACTGTTTATTTTCCTTATTTCCTTACTTTTTATAATGATTCATCTTGTTATTTCCTTATATCTTCTTGTTGTGTTTACAATGATTGATTTTTCCTCAAGCCTTCCCCCCTGCACATCCACTTATCTTTATATGTGTACATCTTCTGTCATGGTGTTTTAATTATGAAATAACAAAGACGACATGTTTGTCTAAACAGTTTAGTTTCTTGAATAATAATGTAATGTAATGAATTGGTTTAACAATTAAAAGGACCAAACTGGGTTGTGTTTTTACAGGTTTGATCTCAATCATTCCAGAATGTGAATATGTTAACTCCAGATTGCTGCTGTCTGTTTCACAGATCATCAGTTTTTAGATTTTCTTTTTCTCCTTTCAGGCAGTCAGTCAGAAAGAACGTCAGCATTATGCGTGTCTCACTTATGATGATTTAAAAGCAATTCTAAAGTTATAACCATGGTGTAAAAAAGTACAGTTACTCAAGTACAGCACTTTTTCCTCTATTTTAACTATAGTTTGCCAGTGTAGGTTTTTTATTTAAAACATATGATCAACAAATAATCATCTTTTTAATGCTTTTTATCTGATAGTACGAATAAAGAGGAAAGCAGGGAGAGAAGGGACGACATGCAGCGAAGGGCCACGGGTCAGATGGAAACCTGTGGCACTGCTAAATAATGAGTACTCTTACTGTTGATGGTTTAGGTATTTTTATCTAATAGTACTTTTGTATTTGAATCCAGGACCTTTATGTCTAATAGAGTATATCTACAGTATGGTAGTACTACTTCTACTCTACATAAAATGATCAGGGCATTTCTGCCACAACTGTGTAAATCTGACACAAATAAATCAAAACATGATGTTGTTGATTATCAAGTTTTAGTGAATGTTTAACCCTAATGTGTCCTTCCCGTCGACCATGAACTTGTTGTCCTTCCAGATCCAAACTGAATTGATTTTCAGGAGATATTCCACATTATGTATAAACTTTATGGGTGCCTATAATGATGAGCATGACTGCATGTGAACACAACTGGACGGTGTAAAAACTGAAGTTAAGACAGGCGGTCACATTCAACCTGTGTGGAGATACAGGAAGGTTGCCAAGTGAAATGCGCTGAGTATTCCACTTAATGGTAAAATAAACAAAAGCATTGACGCATTGTATGGAACTCATCAAGTGCTGTAAACAGTGGCTGAAGAAGTATTTCCATACTTCAGTAAAAGTATTGATATAGTAATGTAAAAAATATAACTGGTAAAAGTCCTTCATTCAAAGTCCTGTATAAAAAGTCAGTTAAAGTATCAGCAGTAAAAGTACCGTAAAGTCTGGACTACAGAGCACACCTGATTTTAAGCCACAGGTGTCCCACCTTGTAATAGGACATATTTACACAGAAAGATATTACATGTGACGATTTTTTAACTTTCGATTTAATCTGTATAGTAACATAAAGAAATACATCTTTTTTTCTAACCTTGCCTGTAACACGGCTACCTTTATATATACGTATGTATCGTTAACACACAAATTACATTGCGTATAATTTTTTTACTGAACAGTGCACAAACAACATTCCAGTATCTCCTAACGACTGGTAAAAAATGTATTCCGGTATATACTGCAGCCTACCAGGAAAAGTCATTGAGCGCCATCTTCATCTTCCTCCTGTGCACTAAAACCATCAAAGTCCTCTTCTTCAGTGTCCAAATTGAACAGCCTCAGGATCTCATCACTCACTTCAGTCTCTTTGTTTTCGCTTTCACTTGAGTGTACACGGTCCTCTTCATAACGCAACAGTCCAGCCTTTCCAAACCCGTAGGTGATGGGGGATGTTTTAACACGGCTCCATGCATTTAGGATCCACTGACAGACTTGAGTTAAAGATGCCCTTTGCATGCAGCTTGTTTTGGTAAAGGATTTCTCGCCACTCGTCATCAACGCACAGTGCCACTTGCCCGATTCACGCTGATGTGCAGTGGCTGCAAATACTTAGTGGTGCCCCCAGGAATCACAGCTGGAATTGAGTTTTACTGAATCTGCTATATGGGCCCTCGTGCTTGCCATAACGAGCAAACATGTGAAAACATCTCCCTGGTCGCATAGCGTAGCACTCTCTCAGCCAATGCTTCATTAGGCTCTCCATCATCAAACCTTTCATAATGACTTTCACCACAATTTCTATTGGGAATTTTTCCTTTGTTTTTGTCAGCCGCTTAAAAATCACCATGGGTGGAAGCTTTAGCTGTAAAGCTCAGAACACAAGTCAAATGTGTTCTCTTATGACCACTTGTTTTCAGTGTGATGGACGACTGAGCTTTTTTATTAACAGTCTGAGTATGAGGCAGGTAAAACGTCAAAGGTACTTTGTCCATATTTATCATATCATCTGGCCCGATGGAATTCTCCGCTATCTTTGTTTGAGTGAATGTGTGGAAGTTAGCAAGTTTTTCCTGTGTTCAAAGTGTGGGAAAAAAAGTAGGGCTTATAGTCTGGAATTTACGGTACATGTAGTGCAGTAAATGTGAACCTTCCTTAAATAAATAAAGGTTCAATAAATAAATTAACAAATAAATCAAGTGACTGATATCTGATTCTATGTGACATTATTAGATGTCACTGCTGAAGCATCAATGTGAGAGCAGCATGTTACTGCTGTAGCTGCTTCAGGTGGCTCTACTAATACAACTTTGTCTACAGTTGGATAGTTTGGTCCAGTGGTTCCCAAACTAAGGCACGGCCACTTCGAAGGGTCACCAGACAAATCTAAGGGGTTGTCCCTCAAAAGCCAGAACGTTTCATTTGTAAACAATCCATTCCATTTATACAGTCATTTTGTAAGTTTTTAGTTACTACAGATATGAAATAAATGTAAAAAAAAAAAGGAAAAAAAAAAGTCCTTTAAATGTACAAGTGGACTAGAAATATCACGTGGCATTAATGAAAAAAAATCTGGTTAAACAGGAGGTTGGCAGTAAGGGGTTGGGCGAGGCTTATGACAGCTAACAATAGTCATTTTACTATGTGGGACGTATAGAGAGAGAGGGAAAGGGGAGGGGAGGGCACAAGAAGATTATTTAATGCCGGAGTAGCTCTGATGACACGTACTTACAGTTATGGCTCTGTACAAGGTAATCGGTGCGGTGGCTCTGCTGACTCTCCTGACACAGGGTAAGGACTCTCATCACTGCACACACCTGAACCAATCATGTTTGAGATCTACTGAGTGGAAGCACACTGAGGAGGAAGTCAAATGTTTTAAAAAATTAAGTTAGTTAGTAGTGAAGTAAAACAAGTGCAAGTCCTGAATTTAAAATACTACTTTTGAAGTAAATAAAAAATACTTGGGGATTTAAAAAACAAACAACGGTAACACTTTACAATAAGGTACACATAAAATAGGTAGTTAATGACTAATTACGGTTTTGAAAGAGTAATGAATTATTAGTTACTTTTTTCATAAGGGTAGTTCCTGTTTTTTGATATGGTAGTCACTGTAGAGTAGGGTAACTACCCTTCTGTAAAAGTGTTACTAATCATTCATTACTCTTTCAAAAACAGTAACTAATCATCAACTACCTATTTTTTGTTTACCTTATTGTAAATTGTTCCCATTTTTCATCCAGCAGATTACTGACTCACAGGCAAGCACAAGGTGCTTCCTTATAGAACTAAACAGGACCCAGTAGAAACACGGTAGAATATGAGAAGTGCATAATAAAATGTAATGTAAAATGTATGAAAGTGATCAAATTTAGGAGTGTCCAGGTCAAGTCAATTCTCTAATACTCATTTAATGTCCAAATGTTATCGTGTCTGTTTATAATGGTTCTAGGAGGTCTAAACAACCAAAGAAATGAATCTGCAAAGTGTGCAGTAACTATCAGATAAATGCACTGGAATAAAAGGACGACATTTCTCTCTGAGATGCTGCAGGGAAAAACTCAAACCTTAAACCTTTGGATATTTTTAGAGCTTCAGGAATAAATTAGCTTAGCTTAATTAAGCCTGATTGGTAACTTTGTCTGAAGGGGATAATAGTGAACCAATAACTTGTTACAGATTTGTCCCGTCTGAATGAAAACTTTAC
>NC_048421.1:19672788-19682296 GCF_013103735.1 Etheostoma cragini
GTATAATTTAGTCCACATCTCGCCTGTGAATCATCTGTTGATTGACAGACCATCTTGCTGAAGCAGATGAGACACGTACTGCATGCTTTTCCACCTTCAGTAGCTTTTAATACGTTAAATATGTTTGCAGAGCTGTGATTGTTAAGTCTTCCCTATGCTCTTGTAACCTACTTGATTGTTGTGTTGTAAACTGACTGTCAGTGATCATCAGATGGCTGTCGGTGTAGACACACATTCACACATTCACACATTCACACATTCAACCCCTGCCTGTAAAATACTTGCTTTGAGAGGAAAATGTCTGGGTATCCTGTCGGGACTCTGTGGTTAGACTTGAAGCATGCCAACATTGGAGGCAGTAAAACCAGTGTGATGGGACAGCAGACAGCATGGAACACTGCTAAAACAATAAAACAAGACAGTATGTTAAACATGTGGCTGTTGGTAGAGAAAGACATGTCAACACCACTCACTCATAACAGACATTAATAACAGCATACTCAGTGTTTGTCTCATGCTATAAATACTTTACATTTTTTTTTTTTAATTTTGCAGGCTATGGTAACTCTATAAGTGTAGTCATGTTTAACTCATGGGGAGTTTTTCCTCGCCACTGTCGCACTGTTGCTTGCTCTGGAGGAAACTACTAGAACTGTTGGGTCCTTGTAAATTCTGGAGTGTGGTCTAGACCTCCTCTATCTGTAAAGTGTCTCGAGATAACTCTTGTTATGAATTAATACTATAAATAAAACTGAATTGAAATTGAATTTAAATATTTCCAGTGATAGGGTAAGCCTGTGTCATTTTCATTAGGTAAGATCATAAACTTTAATTTTATAAGGTACAGTAAATGAGATGAGTATGAGATAAGATTAACAGGTAATGCAAGAGCAAAAATATTAAAAGTAAGGCTGTCTTGTGAATCCCACAAACTTTATGGAAGCAATACTGAATGGGTGAGTGCCTCTTTAAGTACTCTTTAAAACAGTTTTTAATTGAAGAATAATAAGTAATTTCCACATAGTTCACATTAAAAAAAAATTTTTTAAGTTTGCCTGTGTTACAGTATCAGTGGTTGTCTCTTCTATCTTGTCTAATCACAGTACCAAATGCAAATAAAAGACGTCTTCATGACAAAGAAAAAACTTTTGGGTTTGAATGACTTTGGTTATCATTTTTTATTTCTATGGTTACAAATGATAACATTAGGCATCAGTAAATATAGATACGTTTTAAATGTGATTTTGTGTTTGTTTCCCATTTTTCAGAGTCTCACTCACAACCTGCTGGTAAGTCAGTTTTACACCTACTTCTTTATTTTCACCTGTACTGTAACATATTACAAGTAAAATTTACAGTAACTTACTGGCAACATTTGGCCAGTAAGTTACTGTGAATTCTTTTTACAGTAAAAGTACCGTACTTCCTTTTACAGTATTTTATGTAGTCACTGTAAAATACAAAACAATTAAACACTGTGATTTTAGTTGTATTTACAGCATTGCTTGTTTTACTTCAGAATAAATAATTCAATACTGTGATTTCATTTGCATTTGTAGTGCTGGTTTATTTACTGTACAAATAAAAACAGTTAAGAATGTTTTTGTATGTATTGTACATGGCAATACAGTACTATTAACAGTGTGTATTAGTTAATCACAGTAAATTCAGTTAGTCACTGTACAATTTAAATACTGGATCACTGGGATTTAATGTTAGCCAGCATTAACAGAATCACTTATATTCTAAACTATTTCGATTATCTGCAGACAACAAGAAACAGTTATTCTTTTAAGATTTGGTGAGTAGGAACATGACAAAACAGGTATGTAAGGGATAATGGACAACACACTAAACACGTTCTAAAGCGCAATGGCAACATTGAACAATGGCAATATTGAAATAAAACACTGAACAATAAAAAAATATATATTATTATTATCATCAAATTATGATTTTATACCTAGCCTGATGTCGACATTAAGATATTTGTAAACTTAACATTGATGATTTGGCAAAGTTATGACTGGGAATATGGCCGTTTTTTTCACATTTCCCCGTTGAATATCTTGGTCATCATGGCAATTGACAGATCTGAAAATGTCAATGTAAAACATTTTAAATAAGATAAGTTCCTTAAAAAGGCCCACAGTAGGGACATTTTCAGTGTTACAGGATAGACAGAAAGTTCACAATTTAGAGTTATTGATATTACTTAAGGTGTACATTGATGTTGCACATGAGTAAAATGTCACATACGTGCATGTGGTCTACTTGGAACAGTGTTGATTATAAAGTCTGACAGCAGCAGGAAGGACGTGTGGTATCTCTCCCTCACTGCACGTTTGGGTTACACTTTGAATACAAATGTTTGATGTAGTTTTATGCAACGTTAGCTAGGCTTATGGTCAATCTAGCTTCAACAAAAAGTAAAACATGAAGTTAAGTGAATGGTCAGTACCTACATTAATCTATTTTTTATATTTAGTAACTAGCTAGCTCAAAGTTAGTGATATATCAGTAAAAACAAAAAGTTGCAGTTGTCATCAAATCATAGCTTTCAAACTCTTTAAATTAAAATGTAATAGTTAAAGTCTAGTAAACCCTTGAACATACAGGGGTCTAAAAAATAGAGCAACACATAACTAGAAAATTCTGCAGAAATTTTATTAGTGTGCCTCCTACTTGGTGCACATGCAAAGAGCAATAAAACTTCACACAAAAAAATAGGTGTCTTAACCCTTCAGAGATGTAACTTTTTAAAACCTATTTAAGACGTTAAGACGTGTGTGTGTGTCTGTCTGTGTGTGTGTGTCTGAGAGAGAGGGAGACAGATAGATGTCGACAGACAGACAGACAGACAGAGTATGGTTGCCTGGTTACTAAGGACCAATAGGAAGGTCTTTCATCTCTGCGATGTCATCTCTTTGATCTGTAATCAGTTAACGACTGCACCTGGCACCTGCTGTTACCAGCAATTCAGATACTCAACAAGCTCTCAAACAAATGATCACATCATCAAAGGGATACTAGCTATCAATAAAATAAGGTTCTCGTGGGCACCAGAAGGCCTTTGTGAATGTATGGATATAAAATGCATGTGGATAAACTTAGAAATGTGGGCATATCAGCGATTTAAAAAAGTGCTTCGCTCTGCGGTCTGCTCAGAAATGTGGACGATGTTTAACATTGCAGCATGGAAGAAGTTTGGGGAACTCTTGTCATTTGATAGCTTGCTGAGCAAAAAATACAATTAATTTAATGAGCACATTAACTGAAACTAGACAAAATACATACGTTTTGATGTATAAATTCGCCATGGCAAGGTAGAATTGTTGGTGTGGGACTTTTAGATTCATAGAGAGAGAACCAAGATGATATTTAATCTCCCCACTCTGTCCTACACTCTAGCTCTCAACATTCAGCCAAATACACACACATCGGAAAATCTGAGACAGTCTGAAAACGGGACAATACGTAAACTGGGATTTTGGAGAAACCGTGCTTGATATCTGAATGCCCATTCAGCCCAATAAACGTCAAAGTATTGTCTTTGGTTTAAACTTCTAATCATGTTTCTGCGTTATAGTATGGCGATACAGCATGGCCCTAAAGAGGTGCCGTTTTGAGCAATGTTGAGCGATTTCCCAAACATTTCCCATTTAAGTCTATGACAAATGTTTTGCCGTTTTTTGCCGAGTTCGTAAAAAAAGCGCGCGGCAAATCTCTTAGAAAAGTCATTGCACACCATTTCCGATCATTACACACGTTTCAATGTATTTTATGTGCGGGTGTTGGCAACGCATTTCAGGACTAGTAGCAGGACGAAAATCTGGCAGAAGAATAATAATAAGTTTGGGCAATAATAGTCATTGCGCCGATTGCTGATTGTGCTATTGCAGCACATCGGCACACTGAATCATGAGTGGCACTGCTACTGCCCTGAATACTAGATTGATTTGGATTACCAGTGTTTAATTTGCATCATACAATAAACTAATGTGACAATAACATACCTGACTCTTTTCACTTGTTGATCCAGTTTATACACATCAACTATTATTGTGGCATGATGTCCTTCATCTATGCATTGCCTTCTCTCACAACTTCTGCCCACGTCTTCTGGTCTTCCACTATACATCATACCAACTTACACACTAAGTGAAAGCTATCAAAACATAGTGTTCTTTTATGAGGATGGAGTATTTTTATTATTGCTAACTATTGTTTTGCAATGAAAACGGTGTATTCCTGACATATTGTAGAAGATGGTGAAAATATTAGCAAGAACCACCTTTGTAATGAGGGATAAATAGTGAAACAAGCAAAAACACAACGTGTAAATGAGAAATCCTTACAAAAATACAGTTAGTCAACATTCTATTGTCTTAGCCTAGTCTAGGACAGCAGAGGGTAGGAGACAGAAGGATACCTCCTGGTCTGAGGAAAAGGCTTCTTTCTATATGTAAAATGCCAGGCTATTGCTTACTGTGTTTTTATTCTCTATCTCTCTGCAGTGTGCGGTATAACTCCGCTCAACACCAGGATTGTTGGAGGACAGATCGCCCCTCTGGGGAACTGGCCCTGGCAAGCCAGCCTGCAATCAGCTGGGAGGCACTTCTGTGGAGGATCCCTTATTAACCGTGAATGGGTGCTGACTGCTGCTCACTGCTTCTCAAGGTAAGCATTAAAGGGCAGATTCTCTTAGGCGTTGGGTTTTGTGTTTGCTTAACTGCTTTAATCTTAACCTCTGTGAACTGTTTTGTTTCTCTTTAGGATCCCAACAAGAATGACTGTGTCTTTGGGTATCCAGAGTCTACAGGGACCCAACCCTAATGGGGTCTCTCGTACGGTAACAACTGTCATCAAACATCCTAACTATAACTCCATTACTAAAGACAACGACATCTGCCTCCTGAAGCTCTCGTCACCGGTGACTTTCACAGATTTCATTGTTCCTGTCTGCCTGGCAGCTCCAGGCAGCACCTTCTTCAGCGGCGTTAGATCCTGGGTGACCGGCTGGGGCGACACTGGATCTGGAGGTGGGTCAGGAAGTTTTTTGTTTATTTCAAGACAATGGTGACAACAACTGAGTTTACGCAGACATTTAATAGCAAAAATGAGTACCACCTTCCTTTACCCATTAAGACACAAAACTGAATTTTAGAAATATCATTAAGTTTAAAAAATGTTAAAGATGAATTACTGCAAAGAGCCTCTGCAGTAAAGGGTTCCTTTTGGTGATGGTGCCGGAGGAAAGATAACTAAAGTTCCCCTGTGGAGTTTTCTTGGTTAAGTTTAGAAGTTACGTTTCTCACTATATCACTTTGTGTGTCTCCTTTAGGTCTAACAAAGTGTTGAATGTCTGATCTTCAAAATAAATCAATAAATCAAACATTCCTGAAGCCAATTTTGAAAAAAACATTTTAAATTCTTTCATTTTTGGTTGCAATCCGTCTTCTTCTTCATTGTCTTTTTTGATGCATGTAGCTACACCGGGCCCCTTGCCTATATTGTACAAACAAAACAGGGATCCATCCATCTTCGTCCACTTATCCGCTATCGGGTCACCGGGGGAGCAGCTCCAGCAGGGGACCCAAACTTGCCTTTCCCGAGCCACATTAACCAGCTTTGATCTGGGGATCCTGAGGCCTTCCCAGTTCAGGTTAGAGATATAATACCTCCAGTCCTGAGTTTTCCTCGTCACAACGGTGCGATAAATTGAGTGTGATACCCCCCCCCCCCGCTGCTCCGATTCTCTGCCCAATCGCCCGCTCCACCGTCCTCTTATACGTGAACAAGACCCCAAGGCATTTAAACTCCTTCACATGGGGTAAGAACTCATTCCCTACCTAAAGAAGGCTCCATTGATTTCCTGCTGAGAACTATGGCCTCAGATTTAGAGGTGCTGATCCTCATCCCAGCCGCTTCATACTCTGCTGCTAACCAGTCCAGTGAGTGCTGAAAGTCACAGGCCGATGATGCCATCAGGACCACATCATCTGCAAAAAGCAGTGATGCGATCCCCACCCCACCAAACTGCAACCCCTCCCCACCCCAACTACGCCTTGATATCCTGACCATAAATACTACAAACAGGATTGGTGATAAAGCACAGCCCTGGCGGAGACCAACCCTCACCTGGAACGAGTCTGATTTACTAGAGAACCCAGACACAGCTCTCGCTTTAATCATACAGAGATTGGATGGCCTGATAATGGACCTCCTTACCCCATACTCCAGCAGCACCTCCTACAGTACTTCCCGGGGAACCTGGTCATATGCCTTCTCCAGATCCACAAAACACAAGCAGACTGGATGGGAAAATTTGATCCTGTTCGGCTAGTAGTGGATTCAGGAGCAGACACAGAGGAAGGTTGGGAAACCGGAATAGAGGTTTATTTAATACAACGGAAAAATGGTGCAAACAAATCAGGAGACAGGTGTAAGGCAGATCCAAAAAACAACAATTAGGCTTGAGCAGGCAGAATGGGCTTCCAGGACTCAAACAGGGATCTGAAGCAGGATCAAAAAACACACAAAGTTAAAAAGCTTAAATATGAAATACTAAAGTAAGATAGTCAAGCCAAACCACTAGGGCTGGCCGCAGCTAGCGTGACCACTGTGGGTGAACAGACAATCTGGCAGAGTCTGGTTGGAAAGCCAGGGTTTATGACAGTTTCAGTGATTGCTGGATCTGCTTCAGGAGAGGCAGCAAGCCAAACCACGCAGAGATGGCAAAAGTACTCACTTTCCGTACTTAAGTAGAAGTACAGATACTTGTGTTAAAAAATACTCTTGTAAAAGTGGAAGTACTGATTAAACTTCTTTACTCAAGTAAAAGTAACAAAGTACAAGCTTGGAAATAAAAGTAGCCTTGCGAATGACAACCATTTTTTATGCAAAGCTACCTGGACCACACAAATGTGTGGCCAATAGGTCTAAAACATAACATATATGATTATTATGACAGAAACTCCAGGTTAATAAGATTCTGACTCATTAGCAAGATATGAATTCCGTTGTGATTCTGTGAGAATTCACAGATCCAGTTTCTATTTTTAATCTTCCCCCTAACATTTAAATGAATCTACATGTATGTGTGTGTGCTCAAATATGGCTTCTGGAAAGAAAATAAAGGATCAAAATATGAATTACTAAACAGACATTAATTAAGAAGTTCCCCAACACATTGGCCAGTGTGGTGTGGGGACATTCTTGATGCCTAAACATCTCTGTCAGATAAGGCCGAGGATGATGGGAATGTCTTGCTGCTTGTCTGCCGGATCTCTGTTCGTTTTCAATCATGTCGCCCTCCATACTACTATGTGCTTACGTTAGCCCCATCAAGCTGCAATGATTTGCTGTGAATTAATGCAGAATGCTGAATCACTTGAGTTGCGTCAAATGCAACGTAGGCCTACAGTAGATATATTCCCATCTATTAAGATTGAATAGGGTATTGATGACGTAAACAACAATAACGATAACTCCAGCAAAATTATGTGAAAGTTGAGGACTAGATTAGGCCTGGATTAAAGCTGATTCTGGTTTCCAACTTCGCCCCAGGTGTGTCTGTCAAAAAAAGACAGAGACAGCTTCTCTCTAGCTAAGTTTTCATCCACTTGTCAATTGAATTACAGTACAGTATCTGTAGTTGGTGAGCAGGTAAAGAACACAGCAAAACCACTAGCTAACTTACTTTAAATGTGCAAGAACTATAGACGAATACAACAGGCTTAAGTGAACTGACAACATAAATTATACGACTTACAGTTCTCAAAGAGGTACACACACAATCTCAGCTGATTATCCTCGGGACAGCTAGTCTCTTTTTCTTTTTTCTCTCACTTTTTGTGGCACAAAGTATTTGTACTTCGTTACTTCACATCTCTGAAACCACGACACATCCGTCGTTCCACAACCTTTACAGAATCCACATCGTTCGTCTTCAAACTGAGGTTCAACTAATGGTTGAACACTCATTTCCAGCACCTTGGAGTGGACTTAACCATGGACACTGAGAAGTGTGATACCCCTGTATTTGGCACACACCATCTGGTCCTTGAACACCAGTGTCCACCAGGTTGTTTGTGGGTTCCCGCCCCTTGAGGCATCCAAGACCGTAAGACCACAGCTCCCCACTTCAGCTTTAGCAATGGCAAATTTGAACATTGTTCACTCAGGTTCAGTACCCCCAGCCTCCACAGGGATGCACAAAATGCTCCGCCGGAGGTGTGAGTTGAGAGTCTGTCAGACAGGAGCCTCCTCTAGACGTTCCCAATTTACCCTTTGGGCTTACCAGGTCTGTCCAGAGTCTTACCCCATCCCCTGACCCAACTCACCACCAGATGGTGATCGGTTGACAGCTCCGCCCCTCTCTTCACCTGAGTGCCCAAAAAACGCGGCCTCAGATCAGATGAAACTATTATAAAATCGATCATTGACTTTCGGCCTAGGGTGCTCTGCTACCAAGTACACTTAAGAGCATCCCTATGTAACATGGTGGTAGTTATGGACTATCCATGACTAGCACAGAAGTCCAACAACAGAAAATTACTCTGGTTCAGATCAGGGAGGCCGTTCCTCCCAATCGCGCCTCTCCTTGGAACAGGGATTTAATTGTAAAATCTATCAATTTGAGAGGGTTAGAAGGTTTCAGTTCTTTGTTTTGGAGTTGTAGTGGACCTGTTATTTGGTTTGACTTTGTTTTACTTTAAACTCCTGATTGTACCGTTAATGGGCAAAGGCATGGTCCTTTAGATTCATTGACCTGCTAATGTATTAATCAAACACTCATAATTGATTATATATGCTGTCTATTTACTGTTATTGTTTCTGCTTAGTGTCCCTTCCTCCCCCAGGAAACCTAATGGAGGTGAATGTGCCGATCGTGGGGAACAGAGAGTGTAACTGTAACTATGGTGTGGGCTTAATCACAAAAAACATGATCTGCGCCGGGTTACGTGCTGGAGGGAAGGACTCCTGTCAGGTAAACATCTTTACACCTGTGTTGGTGTCAGAATTAATTCAATTCAATTCAATTTTATTTATAGTATCAAATCATAACAAAAGTTTTCTTGAGACACAGAAAGATAGGTCTAGACCACACTCTATAATTTACAAAGGCCCAACAATTCTAGTAATACCCCACAGAGCAAGCAACTAGTCCAAGCAAGTATTGCAACAGTGGCAAAGAAAAACTCCATTTTAGGGAGAAAACCTTGGACAGACCCAGGCTCTTGGTAGACGGAGTCTGACGGTGCCGGTTAGGGGTGTAATACACAGTGGCAATAACATTCACAATAAAGATTGATAAGATAATCTCCTGCAGAGATTCCTCTCCTAAACGTTTCTCTTCTTAAAGGGGGATTCAGGTGGTCCAATGGTGAGCAAGCAGGGAAGCCGCTGGATCCTGGAGGGAATCGTTAGTTTTGGAATTGGTTGTGCCAGGCCTAATATCCCAGGAGTCTACACCAGAGTGTCCCAATATCAGTCCTGGATCAAC
>NC_048421.1:19682396-19687877 GCF_013103735.1 Etheostoma cragini
GTCCTCCAACCACCCTCCCTAAAACAACTACAACCACACGTCCTCCAACCACTCTCCCTAAAACCACTACAACCACACTTCCTCCAACCACTCTCCCTAAAACAACTACAACCACACGTCCTCCAACCACTCTCCCTAAAACCACTACAACCACACGTCCTCCAACCACTCTCCCTAAAACCACTACAACCACACTTCCTCCAACCACTCTCCCTAAAACCACTACAACCACACTTCCTCCAACCACCCGCTCTACAACCACTACAACCACCATTGCCAAACGTGAGGGTCTGTCATGTCCAGACTTGAACCTTAAATTTCCACTTAAAATGAGATTTATTTATAGTAGTGTAGTAGTAAAATATTACTTAAGTAAAAAGATGTAAGAATTACCAGTAAAATGAACCTAAAGTACTTAAAGTAGAAGTATGTTTTGTGCTGTAAAATGTGTCCAGGCAGTTTCTGATGTTTCTGGATTAATATTACTGTTGCATTAACATGTTGCATTTTACTGCAGTAGATGTTTAGAGATGGGCTGATTTTAACTTCTTTATTTCCTGCTGGATGGTTTATTCTACAACAATGCATTATATTCTATAAAATCAGCATGAGTTTTTTGCGTTGCTGTTCTGTGAGAACCATGTACCTTCAAAAAACGTTTTAAACCTGTTGATGGTGTCAGAGAAACAGCCCTGTTTTCAGCCTTGTGATGATACTTTTCCAGCTGATCCAAAAAGGCTTTTTAAAGAGTTTATCTAGCTTAAGAAGTAGGAGAATATTCTCAACACATAAAGAAACAATGTGTCCTTCAATTTATCACAAACATTCAACATCAACACAACTGGAGATACATGGTTTTCATCGAATAGGAAGGGGGTGAAAAACTGTCATCTGAAAAGTGACTAAAGGTGGTGGAGTAAACAGTACAATGTTACCTCTGAGATGTAGTGGAACACATGTATAAAGTAGCAGAACGTGTAAATACTCAAGTAACTTGAATCTGTACTTAAGTCCAGTACTTGAGTAAATGTCTTAGAGTAGTTACATTTTAACACTGGTCATGTATTCAGTATCAGCTTGTTGCAGCTGCATATACTGTATCTTCTGTCTGGTGGTCCAATGCTTTGTACCTCCCCAGTTCCACTCTTAGTCTGTTGAGGGTCTTCCAGGATAGCCATGGGAGGTTGTGTCGGCTGGCGAGACATTCAGTCGGGTTGATTCCTCTCTCCATCCAGTTCTGGTCTTGTGTGTGCAGCTGGTTCAATTCATCTTTCCAGATGTTGGTCCTTGCTATTTCTTTGGTTGACTGGAGAGGAGGTAATCCAGGGAGAGGGGAGTATTGCTCACTGTATTGTCATTGTCTGTCTTTCTGCAGTGTGCGGTATAACTCCGCTCAACACCAGGATTGTTGGAGGACAGAAGGCCCCTGTGGGGAACTGGCCCTGGCAAGCCAGCCTGCAATCATCTGGGAGGCACTTCTGTGGAGGATCCCTCATTAATAATGAATGGGTGCTGACTGCTGCTCACTGCTTCCCAAGGTAAGCACTAAGGGGCAGATTCTCTTAGGCGGTGGACGTTGCGTTTGCTTAACTGCTCTGCTCTTAACTTCTGTGAACTGTTTTGTTTCTCTTTAGGATCCCAACAGGTTTGACTGTGTTTCTGGGTCTCCAGAGTCTACAGGGACCCAACCCCAATGGGGTGTCTCGGACGGTAACAACCGTCATCAAACATCCTAACTATAACTCCATTACTAAGGACAACGACATCTGCCTCCTGAAGCTCTCGTCACCGGTGACTTTCACAGATTTCATTGTTCCTGTCTGCCTGGCAGCTCCAGGCAGCACCTTCTTCAGCGGCGTTAGCTCCTGGGTGACCGGCTGGGGCGACATTGGATCTGGAGGTGGGTCAGGAAGCAGCTAGGTTACATTTATTTATTTCAATACAATGGTGACAACAACTGCGTTTACTCAGACATTTAAATGCAAAAATGAGTACCACTTTCCTTTACCTATAAAGCAACAAAACTGAATTTTAGAAATGTCAATAAGTTTTCAAATATTAAAAGATAAATTACTGCAGAGAAGCCTCTGCAGTAAAGGATTCGTTCTGGTGCTGCTGCTGGAGGAAAGATAACTAAAGTTCACCTGGGGAGTTTTCTTGGTTAAGTTTAAAAGTTAAGTTTCTCACCAAATCACACCGTGGGTGTCCTTTAGGTCATAGACATACTAATGTAGTAATCAAACACTCATTATGGATCACACATGCTGTTTATTTAACTGTATTTGTTTGTCTTTAGTCTCCCTTCCTCCCCCAGGAAACCTCATGGAGGTGAATGTGCCGATTGTGGGGAACAGCGAGTGTAACTGTAACTATGGTGTAGGCTCAATCACAAAAAACATGATCTGCGCCGGGTTACGTGCTGGAGGGAAGGACTCCTGTCAGGTAAACATCTTTACACCTGTGTTCGTGTCAGATTCTCCTGCAAAGATTCCTCTCCTAAATGTTTTTCTTCTTAAAGGGGGATTCAGGTGGTCCGATGGTGAGCAAGCAGGGAAGCCGCTGGATCCTGGGGGGAATCGTAAGTTTTGGAATTGGTTGTGCCCAGCCTGATTTCCCAGGAGTCTACACCAGAGTGTCCCAATATCAGACTTGGATCAACAACCAGATCACCAGCAACCAGCCAGGCTATATCACCTTCACGTCCAGTGGAACTGACAGTGACCTCAGCATCAACTGTGCTGACCTGCCATGATTATTTGTCATTGACATAAAGTGTCACCCTAAACTGACATACAGAAGGATGCATTTATGATTACTTTGCAGATAGAGTCAACTAACTAACTTCATGTCAGGGAAGGCTTTAACACATGCAATGAAATGAAACTCAAAAAGCATAATTTGGAGGCCTGAGGAACACATTAACCTTGATCAGCTTGTCCATCGTCTACATTAGAGATCTACCGTACCTTTACGTTCATATCTATCTTAGGCAGTTTATTTACACAAACTGTATTTTCTGCACTTTAAATGGTTTGAATGCTTAGTGCCAATTTTAAGTCTTGCCTGTAAAAGGGATGTACTTTGTTTTTGCTTGATTCTGTGGGATTTTCCCTCATGCTGTGAGCACATGCATGCTACTATTCTGTTTTATTGTTGATTGAAGTACATGAATAGTGATGCTTTGGTTAATATTTACATAATTATTGACACTTAGAGAGAATGTTTGTGTGTTTACCTTGAATGTGTCTGTGTGTGTATATATAGAGAGAGAGATATACATTTAAATATATAAATATCTCATCACATACCCTTCACCATACATAGTGATAGGTATGGGGAACTTTCCATAAGATCATCTCTTAATGCAAATCAAACCAGCTATTAAGCTAACTGAAATAACACCATGGTAATCTCTAGGTATGGTGAAGGGTATGGGATGATGTGGGGTTAGTTTAATTCCAAAGGCCAAGGAACAGGATGCATAGTATCCTGATCTATGAAATAACTGGCCTTTAAAAAATAAAAATGTGCCTGCCTCTATGGGAATTTAACATAGGGGTGTGTATACTCATGCCCCTGTATTTTAAGGAAGAACATTTATTTATTTACAATACATTATTCATTCACAAAGAAAATTGGTGTCCTTTAAAGGTTGGATTTTCCAAATTGTTTTTAATTAAGGCATTTAGATCAATTTCCCAAAAATTTTTTTTTATTTTAAATCAACTTTAGCATAGGTGTGTGAACTTATCCAGGCCACTGTATAAAATTAAAGGGTGGTAATCCATGGTTTTCTATTCATAAACGTGACTTTGCTTAGGCAATGCTAAAGAAATCCTAAAGTAGCTCAGACTGGCCACATTTAAGAAACAAATGTGTTTTTCTTAAAATTGGAAGGTTATAAAATCACTGTCTTCAGTCTCTTCTGGTCCCGATGAATTGGATCCATACTTTTTAAATATTGCTGCTGAAAATATTTCAGAACCTTTGACACACATTTTCAACCTGACTATTAATACCTAGTGTATGGAAGTCAGCATGTGTCACTCCTCTATTAAACGGTGGTGGTGATCAATCAGATCCAAATATTTTTTATGGACCGGTATCTAAGCTATCTGTTTTGCCAAGGTTTGAGAAGGGCTTATAAGCGACCAGTTGAAGGATTATTTAGCAAAAAAAAACATTGAAAATAATTTTCAGTCAGGTTTTCGTAAAAAACACAGTACTGTCACTGTCACAAGTGTTAAATGATTTAATACTTAGTATTCTAAAGAGCATTGTACTGCGCTGTTTTTAGATCTGGCAAAGCCGATTGACACAGGTGACCACTCTGTCCTGTTTCAGAGATTGGTGGATATTGGAATGTCATTAACAGCTGTCAAATGGTTTGACAACTACTCGAGTGGCCAAACACAAAGTGTTCAAGTTAATGGTGTGTCCTCAATCTCATTACTTATACAAAATGGTGTATCCCCCAGTGTCCATTTTGGGTCCCATTTACTTAATATTTATATAAATGAATTGTCCCAGAATGTAACAAAAGTGTCATTTTTATGCAGATGACACAATTTTGAATTGTTCTGCCTCCCCCTTAAAGAGGGCCTCAGAAGATCTGCAATCTGCTTTTGACATTATTCAGAAGAACCTAAAATTGTGACTTGTACTAAACTCGGACAAAACTAATATGATGTGCTTCTCTAAATCAAGGAACACAGACGATGCTTGTCAAATTGTTAAGAAAGTATTTGAACGAGTGTCAGTCTACAAATATCTTGGTTTCTTCTTAGAAAAACGTTTTTCTCCAAGAAGCATTTACAGTGTCTAACAAAATTATCTTAAGAGTAAAGTTGGTTTCTATTATAGAATAAAAGGCTATTTCTCTCTAATTGTGACAAAAACATTTATACAAATAACATTTATGTCAGCGCTGGATTATGGTGATATTTTAAACATGCATGCAAATGTGCTGTGTTTATATAGCGCTTTTCTAGTCTTAACGACTACTCAAGGCGCTTTTACATCAAACACTGTGGCCGAGGCTGCCGTACAAGGTGCCACCTGCTCATCAGATAAACAATCACACACATTCATACTCCAATGGCACAGCATCGGGGGCAACTCGGGGTTCAGTGTCTTGCCCAAGGACACTTTGACATGGGACTGCAGGGCCAAGGGATTGAACCACCACCTTCCGATTGGCAGGCAACCGCTCTACCACTTAGCCACAGCCGCCCAATCAATCTTCTCTGAAAATGCTGGACCCAGTATATTATGCAGCACTAAGATTTGTAACTAATTTTAGTTTCATCACTGTAGCTTGTATGAGAGTGTTGGTTGGTCGTCTTAACACAATTGCAGGTTGGAGCATTGATATATTTTTCTTTTTGAGGCCATTCTGGGGAAACTCCTAAAGTCACTTCCAGGACAAGTAATCTTCGATCAAATCTTCGACCCTCATTGTGGTATAAATTGCAGAAGCAT
>NC_048421.1:19687977-19745342 GCF_013103735.1 Etheostoma cragini
ATCATCAGTTCCAATCAGCTTACAACAGTAACAACAAGCTAGTTAACAATTGTGTGTCTATAATAATAATAATAATAATAATAATAATTATAATAAAATAGAAAATGTTGAATAATGTTACACTTTTAAACTATGCACAATCAGTAGGCTACTTCTGTATTTGTTCCTTTATAAACTTTCAAATGCAGTATTTGTAATTTTAAATTACATTAAATTGTATTCATACTTTTAATTAAGAAGTAATCTAAGGCTTAAGAGCTTAAGTACAAATTCAAGGTACAAGGTTACTTGAGTATTTTCACTTTATGCAACTTTATACTTCTACTCCACAACCTCTCAGAGGTAAATCTAGTACTTTTTACTCCAGTACATTTAACAGACAGCATTTGTTAATTTTCAGATGACAGTTCTTCAGCCCCTTCCTGTCTAGTCAATTATAATTTAGCTAATACATTAACTTAAGTAGCATTTTCAATGCAGGATATTTTCTTGTAACAGTGTTGTAATACTAGCAATATCTGAATCAAATACTGAGTTGAATACTATACTATTACTCTTTTTACATTTTTCTGATACATACTTTAACTTAAATAAGATTTTGAATGCAAGTATTTTACTTATTTTGGAATATTTCCACAGTGTTAGCTAGCTAGTACTTTTACTTCAGTAAAGGATCAGCATTACCTTACTTATTTTACCACTGCTAAGAGACTAAAGTATTTTCAATTTCCTATTTTCTTCTTTAGCTAGCTAGCGTTAGCTCTTTGCAACTAGCTAGGGTAAGGAAATTAAAGGTTGATATCTGGTCATGTTATGGAAAAGTATTCAAATAATGTATTTGAGAAAGCTAGAAGGACCCAAAATGCAAATACTGATTCCCAAATACTTAGCTTAGGTTAACTAGCTAGCTAGCTAAAAATACACCAGTAACTACAGTTAAACTCTATTAATGTTTAACGTTACCAAACGTATTTGTACAGATGAATTGTCACTCGCAGTACTAACTCAGATAGAAATACAGAAAACTGCACAAAGTTAGATTAGCTCATATTTAACGTCAACTAACAGCTAGCTAACGTTAACATGTTAACAATGAATAACTGGTTTATGTTACAGGGTAGCTAAAAGTGCTAACATCTTATCGTTCTGAAGAGTCCTGTATTTTCCATGAATGCGTCTTGTGTAATCACTACAGCATAAACCGTTGGTTTATTTGAAGTGAAATCACATTTTCCCGTTGTATCGTTAATTGTATAAATAGAGTAAATTCTGCCGCCTGCAAAACAAACGAGATTATCTATCTATGGCGGTAGCTGCGTTGCCATGGAGTCAGAAGGGTCCTTTCAAGGGACAAAATACGTGCACGGAAGCGCAAACGGGACAATAAAGTTCTTGATGTTATACTTTCACATTTACTGTACTGTCCTTAAGTACAATTTAGAAGTACTTTAACTACTTCCATTTCGCTACTTTAAACTATTACTTCAATACATCTCAGAGATTTTAATTTTAGTCACAATCATTTCTAATTTCTGATTTTCTAACTCAAACATTAGGTATTATTTTCTTATGAATTGACAATAAATCCCCAAAATAACTGTAAAACTAAAGTTAATAAGTTAATGTTACATAGGGTTGAAAACATAAAACCAAGTGGCATACATTGAAAAAAGCACAAAATGTAATTAAAAGTTAGAAACGTTGATAAAAAGCAAACTGAATTGTTGATTTTCAATTTTGAAGGGAAGACAACACATGGCTAAAAGCGCTATTCTGATTTTTAGTACTGTATGCGAATTTATGTAGTTTTTATCAAATCAAAAGATTAATATTAATATGTAGCCTAATATAATCAACAAATAAATTATATATTAATATACGTTAAGACGTTGATGCCTGGTCTTCTCCTTTTGTAGAAAATAGAACTCCCCCACCACCCACGTTCAGTATATTAAAGAACTGTCCTTGTAAAAAATGGGCTCAATGCTACTTTGTATGGATCCCCATAATTACATTTTGTGTAAATATTCATGCATAAACATGTAATAGAATTATATCCTAAAATGTGAAATAAAAGCAAAATTTTAGTATAGTTAAACTTTCTTAGCTCCTCCGATTTGAAGAATGTATATGCATACACATAGAAATAAGTAGTATTTGTAAAATTATTATTACTCAGTTTCGGACAACTAAAGATTTGTGATACAGCCCCAGTAATGTGATGACTGATGAGTATAGTCATTGTTCACAGAATTCAGAAATCATAACCAAAAAGCAACCTAAAAACAAAAATCCTCCAATCATGTAAAAAAAAAAAAACAAAAAAAAAAAAAACAGTGGACATACTGATCAACTGCAGACATTTTATTGAACCAAATGTGGATTTTGCAAAACAGACTTGCTCTCAATCACCCTGTCACAAGAACACAGTGCAACCTGGCCATGGCTTTGATTTTTACTGTATTACTTCAGCATCACTACATTTTAACTTGATAAATTATTGCATTGTAGGAAATTTAAGAATCAAGTGTCCATAACCATAGGTGTGGTAACAGGTGTTTTTTCAGACCACACTAAAAAGCTGGTCACATGCCAGAGGAGGACATCACTTAATTGACAAGTATATTCAAAATTATATGCAAGGTTACCATCTTCAAATCTCACTTAAACAGCCAAATATTACCAGTACTTTGCTTCCCACTCTGGATGATGCACCAGATAACTTAGTAAACCAAGTCAGCCTTCCACATTTAGTTTTAATACTTTGATTGGCAGCAAAAAAAATTAAATGATAGATGAAAACCAATTTTCTGGATGGGGTGGTGAAGGTAGTCCATACTTCACACAACTTCTGCTCTGTAACCTGCAAGCAGGTAGCTGGACAGGCATACAGTGCGAGTGGGATATTCTAGCTGACTGAAGAGAGAGGCTTCTTATACTAGCAAAATACTGACTACTTTTCAGCAGATTCCTAAACAAAAATCCTTGTCCCCACCTCCTAACTGTAGCCTGTCTGCCTCTATGTGCCCACAGGGTTCAAAATGAGCACAATCCAACAGCCAGCTAGTAAAATATGCAAGTGGCTGGTAGATGTGTTTCACTCTGCCAAAACACGTACTCCATGGCTGGCAAAATTTGAACAATTCACTAGCCAGTTGGGCAGTGAACAAAAGTTAATTTTGAACCGGTGTACCCACTTCAGCAGTGAATAGTTTTAAAGCCGGTGACCTTGTACATACCCAGCCCCCATTCCCATGACACCACTCCAACATATGGAGACTCAACGTTTTATTGAAACACCTTTAAGTACAAAACAAAAAAGTTACATGAAACAGTGCCTCTTTTGTTGTGGCACAAGACCTAAAAAGAGGAAATTAAAAAAAGGAAATAAACAGGGGAAAAGGAAGGAGAAGTGTGTGGGAGGGTCATCACCACTCATCCCTGATGTGTGGAGCTGCAGTGGTGTGTCTTTGCGAGAGCGAGCCTGCCCCCTGGTGTTGTAGGGGGGTGTTGGTGTTACAGAATCCCATATTTGTCAGAGGTATTTGTTAGCTAACATGAGCTGGTGGGGTTGCAAGGGGGGAGAGGGGGAAGGAAGAGGAACAGCAGCACATAGGAGGAGAGGGAGTTTAATGGGAGAGGGCTGCTAGCAGCTTCTAGAAGCCGTGGACTTTGAGCTGCTCCTCCTTGGCCAGGTCAATCTGGAAAGAGGAAAACAAGAGACCAAATAAAAAAGGAAAAACGACCTGATCTTCAGTCTGTGCCTCAAGTTAGCACTGTTCCACATGTACAGGAAACTCCTGTCAAGTGGCACACTCAGGTTAAGTGTTGGGCAAGTGCAGCAAATTTTGTTTTATCATCAATACTAACCTCAATGAGGAACTGGCAGATATTCTTGCGTTGGTCTCCCTGAAGCTGGATCACTTCACCATACTCTGGGTGCTCAATCACTGTCCCATTGCAAGCAAACTTCTGTTCAGTTTAAAAACACAAAAAAACTGTGTTTACAGTGGACAGAAAACATTTCCTTGCAGTAGCATTAGTAAAAGCTGGCAGCCTTCTGTAAAACAGTATTTATCAACTGAGACTGATAGTGCTTATTTTAGAGGTACCTTCTTGAAGGCCTTGACTAGCTTCTTCTTATCATAGTCGGTGGCAATGCCCTGGACAGTGGTGAGGGTCTTCCTGCCGTTCCGCTGTTGGATTCTTATGTGGATATAGTCCTCTGTCCCAGCTGGGAGGCGGTCATCACCCTTAGTTGCATCAGCAAAGGGGTCTGGAGGGAGTGGTAAAAGCCGGTAAGAACAACATTTTCAAACAGACTGACAACAACAAAAAAACATTTACCATAAAAATGGACAGCTCAAGCATCTTAGCTTAATTTTTGTAATTCACATGAATGAAATAAAATCAGCTTTGTATTGCCCCGGTATTGACATATAGATTAATAAAAAAAAATTATGTATTGATAACTGCGCAGACGTAGAGGCTAAATATACAGCTTAACAGCTTATTGGAGACTAGCTAGCTTACTGCTGAGCAGCACCCTTTAAATGGCAAAGGATTGGTCATGACTTATCAGTAATGACAAGGCAACTTTCATTTTTAGAGTGAGAATCAAGGTCAAAAGAGTATGACCAATTGAAAGCAAAGCTAGATGGATCTTTTTTTAATTAGTAATACGATTTTCTTGTCGATGAGAACAAGTATGAAGAATAAGCTAACGCGTTAGTAGCACAATTCAGGCCTAATGGCGGCAGTTTTAGCAAAGGCCTGCTAGTCGAAAAAAATCACCACGAAAATGTGAATTATATACATTTATGCTTTCACGAGTTACAAAGTTAACGTCGAATCGATTACTTTGAGGACCAAGCAGTCTAATAGTCAAAGTCTCTAAAAGGCGGAAAAAAAACCTCGACGCAAGCACGAAGCTTGGCGTTAAGGTTAGCTTCGCTGGAACTCGCCCTTCCCCCACCTTGTCTAACGTTACCGCTTAGTTTGATACAAATGACTCACCAAAAGTTTGGAGGTTCTGGATATCGGACATACGATAAGATTTGCTTTCCTTTCGGATACTAACTTGGTTATCGAGAGGTTCGTCGGCTAACTTTGACTTTTTTTGTCGTTTATAGATTTCGCCTTTTCACTGGGACAGTGCTCGGGTTCAACAGCTTTCACAAAATGGAGCTCTTTGAAACCGTAACGCTGGAAAACAAGCCTATATAGCCCCGCCCCGAAAATGACGTCAACACGTCGAAGACGTTATGAAGGGACGTAATCGTCAGCCACGCCCTGTTATTTCTCAACTCTACTGGAAAGATGATGTCATAATTTTGGGACAGGAACAGTAGGCCTACCTAAACTAACCAAACAAAACGTTTTTTGACACATATTTTTCTATTTTGTTGCAGTCTCTGGAACATACTGAAAATAAGAAAAGTGTATCAACAATCACTGAAACCAATTCTTTGGCGATCTATCTAGTATTTAATTTAAAAAAAAAAATTTTACGTTTTTAATCTTCTGCTTATTTATTTAACTGTTATCTGTCTTTTTAGACGTTAAGTTAAATATGTGATGTCTGACCTTCGTATGGAATCCACAGTACGTGTGTGTATGCAATATATATATATATATATATATATATATATATATATACATATATAGCTGACTTGTGAGCGGCCACAATGCGCAGCAGCAGGTCCTCAGTGAGCTCCTTTGTCTTAGCCATGACTGTCCACAAACCATCAGCAGTGTTTTTTTCACCTCTTAAGTTGATTAAAACAGCTGTTCCCAAAGAATCAGGGTAATTAGGATGCTTTAGAACAGCTTGGACTATTTGGAATGATATCGAAGGAATGGATTTTCCCATAGACTGTGACAGTTTGCAAAGGGTATGAATAATTTTGGACATGCCACTTTTGGTTCAAATGTAAATAAAAGATGAGTAGTAATTTTTTCCACAATGATGCCTCTTGTACATCCTCTTATTGTCTTCTGGGAGACGCCTGTGTCATTTCTAGTCAAGAAAAAACTTGCTGGTTGAACAAAAGTAACTTTAAGTCAGAATTTTCCTGGGGTATAAATTATTTCTGGCTTGACTTTACATATGCTGTATATATGTATACACGTATATAAATATATATATTTATATACGTGTGTGTGTTTAGAACAATTCATATTTTTCCCTTCCTAATCATAAAAAAATTCTAATATTGGCCGAAGAAGTTGTTAAATCTTTCACTCAGGCTAGGCACCTTTTCTCCAAGAATGATCCAAACTTAATTGTCTTTAATGCCTGTGGATTCTGCATTAATACCCTACCAAATCTTGATGCTTATTGTAAACGAGCAGAGATGCTGAATGATGATTGAAGATGAAGATGATGAATGAAAATTAAACTATTCAACATCTAAACATCAACACTGAAAAGAACATCAGCTGCATTTACAAGACAAATGGGGCCAGTTTTCCAGCATCGTAAATATATTTTATTTACAGTACTACTAAGTCAGCTGATTTTCAGTGGGAAGGTCAAATGTAGGCTAGCTCTTAAAAGTGAAAGTGGCGTTTTCTATTTGCTGAAATTAAAATAAAAACTTAAGTTACATTTTGGCGTGCGGATTTGCACTATACACATTTTTTTGCACTGTTCCTACTTTTAAACATTCACAAAAACTTCCCTTGGGGATAAATAAAGTGGTATTGTACCTAGAGCATAATAAAGCTTTAAGCTTTTAGACAACCTCTTCCCCCCACTATCACTTGTAATATTAGTTAGCCACACTTTCACTGCTTTTTTTGAAGGGACGGATTGCAAACATGATTCAAGAGCTGAATGCTGATAAATTCTTACCAATCATTCCTCAGCTCTCTTCTAAAATATGGTTTCCTTTGGAAGAAAATATGGAATGGACAGTACAGTTTGTGTTGACAGAAATTTAATCGAGCTAGTTTCTAAGGTGATTGCTGCTTTCATGCAGAGGGCAGTTACTGCCTCTTAAAAAACAGTCTAAATGTCACCATTGTCCTGTTGTTTCCTCGTCATAATGCAAAATAACATCAGTTGTTTCACATTTCATTGTTTTCAAAGCACGAGGTCTATTTCTGTACAATGGCTATTTCGATTTAATGCTAAATATCACACAGCTAAAATGTTATTTCAGCAAAAATGTTATGAAGCACCTAAAATAAATAATACATTTTTAATATATAATGTTACGAAGCACCTTGTAACACAACACTCCGCACACATTCATCATGATAGAATTTGGAGAAAGCAATATTCGGCAGTGACACACATTGGATGATTGGGTCTTCTTGGAATGACAATGTTTTGTAAACACACATAACAAAATAGAGATATTCTGATATACAGATATCAAAATTATCAGAGTCAGTTTTATTGCCAAGTTTTCACATAAGAGGCAAGGAATTTGCCTTGGTGTTTTGGTGCATTGCAGTAAACATAGGACTCAAGAAGGAGAGTAAGCACATTGAAAAAGTCAAGAGTCACATTGAGGCGATAGGAATAGAAAGGAGAAATATGTTTGGCCACCAAATAACCAAACATTCTTTCTTTATTTGCTACTTTACCTATAGCAAACTGAATGTTGTAAAACCTCTGATACATATTTGTGTTTAAGTGTAACAGCTACTACTATCAATAATCTTTAACAAGCCTTGTTACAATTGTTCAACAGATTATCTGAAGCCTAAAGAACAGGGCTACAGATTGGAGTTGGTAAGAGTGCCACAGGAAACCCCATCCTGATGAAAAGGGCTTCCCAGTGTCTGATGTCTTCTTCCTCAGTGACACAGAAGTGCCAAAAGGAGAGTTGGATGGCCTGAATGTGGCTGCTGTTGATGCTCCTGGCTCTGTTTGGAAGCACAAAATCTGACTCACTTGGTTTGTCTGATACAGGGATGGAGTAGTGTGTGTTGCCTGCTTTCACTGTTATGTACCTGGACGTGGTCCAGCTCAGTAGATTCCCACAGGACGAACCGCAAACGGTAAACTAATACAGAGGGCCTTCGGGCACAAAGGCTTCCCATTACACCACTCGAGTAGACGATCTGGAGACGGAGGGACTTTCCATAGAGGAATGACCTCATTAGTGAATGTTATGGGGGATATCTTGACTACAGAGAGTCAGATCCCTCTCAAGTTATTAAGCTACTGCAGAGGATCAACAGCATGGTGCAGAGAAACGGAGCAATCGGCTGATTCCTCCAGAAAGAAAAACAAGAACCAGAAGCAAGAAGAGAAGCTGGAATTGACAACACAGTTGTCGCTGCATTGCTTAATGGAGCCACATTATCATTAGTCTGTATCTTGATAAGACCAAACTAAAGCCACACTCAATTTTAAATGATTTTGTACCGCTATAATTCAGAAATAATAGACACCCTGTTAAAGTCTCTATTTTGTTGAAATGATGCAGTGGTGGAGGAATTATTCCAATCTTTTACTTCAGTAAACGTAGTAATAAAAATACTCTGTTACAAGTAAAAGTCCTGCATTCAAATTTTACTCAAAAAGTACAAAGTGTAGTAAAAGTACAAAGTGTTAACATCAGTTAACATCATACTTGAAGTAACAAGTGTAGTACTCATTGTGCAGACTGGCCTTTTCAGATAAACTATACACAGGTATTTATATCAAATGATTGATAATGTATTCATCACGTATATGATGCGGCGAGCTCAGAGGATAATGTAGCAGCTGGTAGCAGTGGAGCTGAGGAGGAGCTAGTGTACTTAATTTTTACTGGGTGGCTTGATGTTGATTATATTTTTGAATTATTAATAAGAATATTGCAATATGACTAAAGCAGGGAAAGTATTTCCTCTGAGATGTAGTGTAGTGTAAACATGAAATGGAAATACTCAAGCAAAGTACCAGTACCTTACATTTGAATCAAAATTTTCCATTACGGAAACTATGTTTTGCTTTTTGTTACTTGTTTGATGTTCATTTGTCCGAGTTTGTTTTCACATTCATCAGCTGAAAGTTTCTCTGTGCTCACCTTAAATCTAGTTTTACACCTAGACGTTCCTGAGGGTTTTTAATGACATCACTGCTGCCTTGGAGCCAATCAGGATCCAGCATGCAACTTATGTGTGATAGAAATCATACATACAGCACACACACACTGAAAAATTTACTTTTCAGGGAAGTGGGAGACATCTTGTGTCCTTTTAACCAAAAATATGTAGATTAATCATCTACATATTTTTGGATCATTGGATTTTTCAATGAGATGCAATTTTTGAATTTTGACTATTCAACTTTTTGTGGGATAACCATATGAAACATGCTTTATTATTCCCAACATGCATGATACATGAGTGTAATTCACTGGGCTGCAAAACTTAAGGAGTATTTGAGAGCCAGATTTAAAACTGTTTTTCAGCTTGACGGTGAGGGGTGTTCACAAATATTCTACAGAAGTAGGGGAAACATTAACGCAACATCTGGCTAGTCCATATTTTATATATTTTTAATAATAATAAAAAAAGAACTAGATTAAAAACAGCACAAAACATCCTGTTTGATTGGACTCACAAGGTTATTTGCCTTAAAACACTAAATTATATGGGTGTATCTCTACTAATATTATATTACTATTTTTATTGTATTTTTTGTACTTTCTTGAGTCAGTGCAGAAGTGCAGTGTTTGTTATTGTGGGAAACACATTAATTAAAACAAGATCATCTCTTCTCTTTTTCAGCCCTGCTTGGCCTTTTATTTTAGAATTTTTTGTTTTACTTTTTGATTTTATTTCAGAATTAAATGAAAGTAATACAAGATATATATATATATATATATATATATACATGTACTGTATATAGATAGATAGATAGATCGATCGATAGATAGATAGATAGATCGATCGATCAATAGATAGATACTTTATTCCTAGTAGCTTAAAGACATCACACCCAACATACACCTACTTCATAAACAGGATGATACAATTACAAATCCACATGAATGTACTAAGGATGTATAAGCATGAGGCGCTTGCAGTGACAGGGTGGGGACCGACCCTCAGATTCAGTATGCAAGGTGACGTGCTCTATGAGAGTTTGTGTCATGGTGGCAGTCCAAATAAGTCCAATAGTGCAAGGATGAAGTCTAGAGACCGGCATTAAATATGGAAAATACAAGAAAAAAGGGGCTCCAGAGGAGAGTTGAGACAATAATATCAAGACTTGAGATTTGGACAACTTTGTATTATATACCATTCATACAGTGTTAGACAGGAAGATGTGATTACCGTGGGCAAGAAGAAACAGTAGATCATGTTATAATATATTGTCAAAAATATGAGGAAGAAAGCAGGGATTCAAAACCTCAGAAAGATAAACAAGCTAATAGATATTCTACAGAAGAAGTCAAGAAATAAAGGTTAGTGTTGATTACTATTTCAGTAGCCGATTTCAAAGCACTGTGGAGATGTGGGGGTCTGGCATTGCAAGACTATTATTTCAGTATCTATTCAGTATAAAAAAAATCAATATGATTGAGGAGATTTTTTAAATTAATAGAATTATGAATATTATAAACACTAGACATTCTGATCCAGACTCCACCCTAGATGGTGGAGGTACTGCACCCAATCTAAGAACAACTAGGCAAAATTAAATGAAAAAGGGGGCACGTTAATAGATGCCAACTGGTGGTATCAGTCTTTAATAATTAATTAAAGACAGTTAATAACTGTGTTTTAACATTAATTGACTGTCTATGGTAAAACCCTTAAGAAGAAGTAGAAGAAGAAGAAGGGGGCGCCAGTGAGGCATATGATGCCGAGGAGTGCCTAATTTGTGAAGCAGAAGAAGTGCACGCACTGGTTTGGTTTCGGGCAGTTGAACGCGAGGCAGACGGAGTTGTGCGGAAGAAGTCGCTCATTTGCGGTTTTTTGTCCCTGAATACCCCACAGACGAGGCAAATCCATTTAAAATACACACTCGTGTGTGTGCGTTCGGACTTTTACTAACAGGTAGGCTCTATCGTAGCCGAGATATCAATTGTTTTGAGAACGGTTGCTAGGCCTCACAGGTTAATCACCATGAGTTACGGTAGGCCTCCGCCAGACGTCGACGGCATGACTTCCCTCAAAGTGGACAACTTAACGTACCGAACTTCGCCCGAAACCCTTAGACGTGTGTTCGAAAAGTATGGCCGTGTAGGGGACGTGTATATTCCCCGAGACCGCTACACGAAAGAAAGTCGGGGTTTCGCTTTTGTGCGGTTCCACGACAAACGTGACGCCGAGGACGCAATGGACGCCATGGATGGCGCGCTCCTGGATGGACGAGAGTTGCGAGTCCAAATGGCCCGCTACGGCAGACCCCCCGATTCTCACTACGGCGGTAGTGGTGGTGGTGGCGGCGGCGGTGGAGGAGGAGGAGGTGGTGGAGGAGGCCGGCGAGGAGGGCAGACCAGGAGGTACGGCGGCCATGGACGCAGAAGCAGGAGGTAAGAATAAGCGCGTAACCGCTTAGATTGCCCTTTTGTATAGACGCAATCCGTTGCCAGACTCCATTGACGAATTTGCCTTTTCAGAGTAGCCTTGGTAAATTGACCAACACACTTTAAGGTAAAATATCTTTGCGAATCCACCAAACAATTCGGCACAGATAGCATAAACGGTTATGAAATTAGTTTACAGAAGACGTTTTGATGCCGCCTTTTTCCAATAGAACCAACTGATCCGTAACAGTATATATAACTGTATATCTGGCTTATTATTTCGGTAATAAAATCCCTTTCTGTTAAAGACAATCAGCAATAATCAGACATTTTCAGTAACGACAGCTTTTTAGAATCCAACTTTATTTCCAAGTAGTTATGCAGATAGTGAAATTGCTATCTGCATATCTACTTCTGTTATTTCAATATAAATTTGCATGTATTCAGTTCTTTGGGGATGTAGTATCTGCTAATGCAGTCAGTTTAATATTTTAATGAAAATGTTTGCAAGCCTAATTTTAAGTCTGTATAATGTATAATATTTCACTGAGTTCAGTGCCAGTTGTTTTCACATAGTAGATGATAACTCAACCCACTGAATGTATTCAGCTCTTCCCCCAGCCCGAGACACAGAAGACGCAGCAGGTCCCGCAGCAGGAGCCGCTCTCGTTCCCGAAGCCGATCCCGCTACAGCAGATCCAGGTCCCGCTCCTACTCCCGATCCAAGTCTCACTCTCCCAGGAACAAGAAGGCCAAGTCCCCGTCTCGTTCCAGATCTAGATCCAGGTCCCGGTCCAAGTCTAAGTCTAAATCCAAGTCCAAGTCCAGGTCCAGAAGCCCTGTCTACAAAAGAAGTTCCAGGTCGAGATCTAAAAGCCAGCCCAAGTCAGCAGCAGAAAATGGAGGCGAAACACCCTAGAGCTCAGCTTCAGGTGAGTTCTGACATGATGTCATTGATTGCACAGGCAGTAAGATTTATTTTGTTGGTTTTCTTTCATTTCTTCCATATATTTTTAAGTTACTACCAGTATTGGTAGTAGGTAAATGTGTCTGTAGCTGGTAAGTTTATCCCCCATAGCAGCCAATTTGGCTGGTACTCTGACCATTTTAGAATAATACCATCTGGAATAGTTGGCTCCTAAATCTTAGTTTTTAATACCAGCGCTTGCCCAAACAAAGACCCATGTTTCTTTGCCCCTGTAAAGATGCATCTTGGGGATCTTTTTGGATCAGCAACTTACATTTTCTGTCATACGCAGTGCTCATCATTTTTGTTGAATACTAAGCGAAGTGTTTTTTAAGAACAGTTCTGTAAACCAAATCTGGAATTCTTTCCTTCCCAAGCTGCGGCATCCTGTTTGCTAAAGTGGAGTTTGAGCTGAGGCAGTATGAGCAGTTAGAAGGTGTGTGGTGAGCTGCCCACAGGCCGCCTGCTGCTGGTGAGGGTTTCTGTGCAGCAGGGTGGAGGCAGTCAGTGTTGGGGTTTGGTGTTGAGGTACGTCTGTCGGTGTCTGGCATTGAACATAAAACTGTCCTCCAGGCCTCGTCCCGGGCCGGGGGACACTGGTGCTTGCGGGGCACTAAGGTTTGTCCAACTCTACTCCCATGTCAGTTTGTTAGTTCCATTCATCTTTTCTTGTACCACATTTTAAATACAACAGATTTCAGGTTAAAATCTGTAGGCTGTAGTTGGAAAAGAAGGCTGTAATCAGATATGCGTGTTTGAACATTCAGCTTTTATACATCTCCAATTACAAATACCAAAATGAACGCTGATGCTTGTCAACATGAACGCCCCAAACACACGCCAACCTTACAATGCAATTTAGTAATTGTGGTCTGGCAAAACTCAACTTATTCAAATGATTAAAAATATAAATGTACTTATTCATTCATTCATTCATTCGTTCATTCAAATGACATACAAATCCCATTAAATGTGCAAAATGTCTATTAGATTTTTTATATATATAAATAAATAAAAAGAACAATAATCAGTCCAATTTTAAATGACTGGTTCTTGGTGTTCTGTACTAACTATTGATGTTCTGACAGTTTTCAGGTGAAGACTGAAAGCTTCAAGTCCAAGACTGGATCCAACGCAAGCAACAGTGTCCTGCTTTAAAAGGTTATTATTGTGTCTTCCATGCTTTGGTTTGTTTGATTCATTTTGGCCACAACAAAAGGCTTTGTCACTTCATTCATGTGCTATGGTTTTTATTTTCATAATTTTAGTCAATCTGGTTCAGTGTGGACAGGAATTACTGTTCTGACCTGGTTTTGTAACAATGACACAGGATAATACACAAGTTGCCCTTTTTAAGTTCTTCTCCCCATGGGCCTGTTAATATAAGCGACTACATTGTCCAGCTTTCTTTGACTTTCAACGCTTTGAGCCTCACATTGATCTTGGATTACCTTTTGCTTGAATTTGGTTCCCAACTGACTCAATTCAGCAATGAAAACTTTTACACAAAAAAAAACAGACTTCATTATCACAGGCAAGCTGTAAGCTATTTTTATTTGAGTCAGAAGTTCTAGAATTATCCTCTGGTATAATTCGGTATAAAAAGCAAAGACTATACTAATGTGGAAACATTTCTAGGGCTGCAACTGACAATTTTTATTAACCATCAAAATGTGGTCCATTTTCTTGATTATAATTGTATCGTCAAAGTTCAACTGTTCTCCAAATCTTTTCCTTTAAATCAATTTGTGTCGCTCGATTTAAATTTCAGCCTTTAACAAGTGACTTACTTCTTGTAAATGTTTCACTTTATGGTAAATGTAGTGCTTTCATCCATGTCGAGATCCTGTAGAAATGTAGATATATATTTTTGCGTTAGCCATGGTGATCTATCGTGGTGAGTGAGCAGCTTTGTGAAAGCCCGAGTAAAGCTCAAATTTAGCTGGCGAACAACTTTTAATCTCTCTTAGTGATACAGGCCCGTGGTGTCAGGATAGCTGGACACATCTGAAAAAGCCATGTCTTGTTTAGCAAGAGATAAATCGAAAATGACTTAATCCACACCAACCTTTAAAATTTGCTTATTTTTTATTAATATCTGAGCAAATAATTCATTAAAGTAATCCCTCAAAACCGTAATGAAGTGGCTTTCTTACAATCTCTAATTTCTGCAGCTCAGGGTGTCTTTGTTAGACATTTTAACTCCTGTGATAAATGTGTTAAATGTAATTGCATATACAGTTTCCAAAAAAAAGTGACGGGTGATGTAAAGTCTAGCAGTTTGAAGATTGTTTCAGGTCAGTCACATATTTTGAGGATAAGATCATCTCCTTAAATCTTTAGTTGAATCTTACAGGACATCATTTACTGGACTCTGTACACAGTTTTTTTTCTTCTTTTTTTCTCTTCTTTACATTTTTTTTTTATCCTAATCCTGCTTGTATGTTTGTTTTGTGCACTAGGCGCAGTTGTGTAGCAGTTGAGTATTGCTGGTTAGCTGTTAAGGTGGCGTGTTGCTCTGCTGAGTGCTTGGATGTATCCAGTATTCTCCAGAATGCTCCTGTGACTACCAGTGGTTCGGTCGCTACAGTCTCACCCCTTTGTAAGACGAAATGTTTTTCCCATATGGTTATGGATGACAAATGTAACTTTCATTAAAGATTTGGTGTTTGTCTAAAATGGTCTTTTTATTACTCACTTATTTGGGGGTGTACATTTACTGCTTAACGCGGTACTTGGCAACAGCATGCTTCAGAATTAGATGTATAGATATAAACAAAGCAGAGGCGGAAGAAGTATTTAGATCCTTCACTGCAGTTAAACTACTTATACCACACTATGGACGTACTCTAGGATTTTGAAGTCCAGTATTCTAAGTGAAAGTATAATCAGCTAAAAGCATTTAAACTTAGTAAAGTATGTATTGTGCATTAACATATTCCTTGTCTTCCTATTATATCTGTTTCTGGATGAATATTTCTGCAACACTTCATTCTTCAGTTTATCCCAAACATTTAAATCAACACGTCTGGAGAAATATCATTTTCACTTGACAGGAAGGCGATGAAAATCATCTAAAATGTAACTAACACTGTCAAATAGTTTGGAAGAGTAAAAGGTCGATTATTTATCTCTTGAGACGTAGTGGAGAAGAAGTATGAAGTAGCATGAAATGGAAATACTCGAGGGCTGCACAATATGAGGACAATAAGCGATATGCAATAAAGGGTATGGATACTGTGATAAACCGATATTAAAGTGTACTCGGCTCTGCTTTTCTGCTGCTTTTCAGTATTTTACTAAAACACAAACAAATTGCTTGATAAATTTAAAATAACATATTTTTGAATTGCATATAGGCATCACTAAAAAGAATTACAATTGAATTTAAAGTGCAGTTTTCTACTTGGATAAAAACGTGGTGTCTTTTGCAATTTGTTGATTGAACCAGTTGACATAATAAAAATATATATATATATATATATATATATATATTGTGCCCTAAAATGATCAAAGTTCAAGTACCTCAAATCTGTCTTAAAGTCTGTATAAAACATTTGTTCAGACGCATGGTCCAGATTTAAAAAAGGACATGTAACATATTACAAGAGGGGTACAAACAAACTAATTGATTTTAATTTTAGTTTTTAGAAGTGGTAAATGTAAATTGCCAACAAGAAAAATAAAAACGTTTTTTGGAGTTATTTGTAGACAATCATTCAATGGCCACGTGGTTATTATTTAGTGTTCAGGCGTCCTTTTCAACCGGAAGTAGTTTTAATTGCTTGCTAGCTGTAACGTAAAATGAAATAAATGTTACCTCAAATGCTTCGGTTTTCAATTTCGAAAGGATTTAAATGAAGTGTTAACAAATGTCGTTTACATTTTGTTTTATCTATGCCTAACGCTGTGTCTAGTATATTTGCTAAAGAACTAACCGGAAGTTTTCTACTTCATATTTTTAGTTTATTAAAAAAAAAGCACGTATATAATTTCAGTTTTCATTCTGATCTAACAGCCTTGTTTTTCAAGAGGCCTTCGTGTTTGTAAATGGTCAATTTCAATAAAATAACCCTCCCAAAAAAAAAAACAACCGGAAGTAGAATCCATTTTACACAACCAAACTAAACAAACCTGGATAGGTTTAAGCAGATGCGCTGTTGGTAGATTCATGGCGTTGGACGTTTGTAAATCCACGATTTTATGTAAGAAAGGAGAAAAAAAGCCAGCTAACACTACAGTCAGCTGATTGACTCACATGACTGCCCTTTCTAGTTTTGGACCTGTTTACCGGTGAAAGTCTCCATACAGCCAGTTTTACACGACGGGACGGGACCGTGATGTCAAAGTTAGTTTAGAAACCGCTCGGAGACGATGACTAGCTAGCTGAGGATACGGGGACTTCCACAAAGAGCTAACTATGTATATATTCTACTAATAACAACACTCCGAGGAGCAGCCAGACGGGTTAGCTAAGCAGCTTCAGTGCTGTTGGTAAGTTGTTTCTGTGTCTGTCCCTGCAGCTGACCTAAAGACACCTCTGTCTCTTGCCATCAGATGTTGTCTTGATCTTTCTTCTTCGGTTTAAGAAATGAGTCTCATGTAAAAAGCTGTCATTTCAATGTCCCGTTGCTTATATAGTCAGACATACTTATTAAAAAAATAATCTTTTAGGTGTACGATCCACTTGTACTACACACATGATTGCATACAGCCCATTAACCAAAACAACACTTCTTCTAAAGCTAACCTTTAGATAACGTTTGTCATGTCTAGGCTGTTATCACCACATGAGATGGAAGGCGGCGGGGCACGTTGGGAAGCGATTCTGAAAGACATTTAAAGGTCCCATGACATTATGTTCTTTGGATGCTTTTATATAGTCCTTAGTGATCCTTAATACCATAGTTGAAGTCCCTTTCCCAAAATTCAGCCTTGGTGCAGAATTCCAGCCACTAGAGCCAGTCCCACAATGAGCTTTCCTTAGTATGTGCCATTTCTGAGTCTGTAGCTTTTTAGGGAGGAAAGGGGAGAGGGACAAGGTGACTTGACCAACTGCCACTTTGCTCGTTTGAAAGCCATGATGTCTCTCCCTCATAGGAGCCAAATTCTCTGGGTGGGCAAAGCAGAGAAAGAGGAGGTAACCTTGCTCCTTATGATGTCATAAGGAGCAAGATTCCTGATCAGCCCATCTGAGCTTTCATTTTTCTCAAAGGCAGAGCAGGATACCTAGGACTTGGTTTACACCTATCACCATTTCTAGCCACTGAGGGACCATAGGCAGGCTAGGGGAACACACATTAATGTAAAAATGTGACCTTTTAATAAAAAATAAAGTTGTTGTGTACATTATTTTTGTGACGAAATAATCAGTGTGTGCGGTCAAGTCAAAAAGGTTGGGAAGCGTTTACGACTTGTTACAGCTTTTTTAAGTGTGTATTTGTGATAATAAAGCCGGGCTGAACAATATTATGTTTTAGCATCGACATTGCGATGTGCACGATAGTCACATCGCAGGACGTTGCAATGTTGACACGAAACCTTTTTTACTGCTTGACATAAATGTAAACTTTGCCCGTTCTCCTTTTTACATGATTATTACCGGCCGACGATTCCTCTTTAAGAGCGGTACTATTTGGGCAGCGTGTGTATGTAACGTTAGTCCGACGGGGTTTGTTATGGGAAGTCAAGCTCTCCGTGTGTAGAAAAGTACCGTAGGCAGCTGCTGCCGCTGACACAAAAACTAAATCACTTGAATAATGCAACATAATCACAACGTCTCCCGGCCATTTTCCCCACGCAGAAAGCTGCTACCAGCCAGGCTAAAGCTAATAGAGTTAGCCTAAAGAAACAAGGAGAAAGCTGCTACCAGCCAGGCTAAAGCTAATAGAGTTAGCCTAAAGAAACAAGCAGAAAGCTGCTACCACCCAGGCTGAAGCTAATATAGTTAGTCTGAAGAAACAAGCAGAAAGCTGCTACCAGCCAGGCTAAAGCTAATATAGTTAGCCTGAAGAAATAAGCAGAAAGCTGCTACCAGCCAGGCTAAAGCTAATATAGTTAGCCTAAATAAATAAGCAGAAAGCTACTACCAGCCAGGCTAAAGCTAATATAGTTAGCCTGAAGAAATGAGCAGAAAGCTACTACCAGCCGGGCTAAAGCTAATATAGTTAGACTGAAGAAATAAGCAGAAAGCTGCTACCAGCCAGGCTAAAGCTAATATAGTTAGTCCAAAGAAACAAGGGGTCTGTCCGTCCCAACTAACGTTACGGTTTGGAGCCGCGACGCTGGAAACTTAACACAAATCTAGAACAGAAGTCTGTCTGATCTAACGTAATTTCCACTGATTTAATTGTTCTTGGATAAATAGTTTGTTACTAGTGTGTGTGACATTCAGGTCTGATCAATTTATCAAACTAACATGCTGGCCCCGCTAGTCGACCACAACCTGACATTAAGAGGAAGCAACATGCAGTCGCTGTCATCCACTTTAGGCTGGATTGATAGTATTACATGAATACAATGGTGTCATGCTAGTCAACCAGAGTATTTCCCTTTTTAAAATTACTTCAGAAGAAGTCATAACGCTTACTTGCTTTGGTGTTTGTAAAGTCTTAAAGTTCAACTAAGAATTGTTCACATTAGGAAAGATCCTTTTTTATTTTTATCTTCTATGTAGATGCACTCCCCTACAAAATCACCACTGTAGTCGAGAATGATTTTATTATTTCCAAATAGAGCTATTTATGTCATCTTTTAAAAATTACTTTTCCTTTTTGATATTGCAATATTTAATGCAGTGAAAAAAATTATCGCAATCTCAGTTTTTCCCTAATATCGGGCAGGCCTGTAATAAAACTACAGATTTTTTGAAAGATGTTAAGTAAAATAAAATATGCAATTTTGTTATGTTTCAGTGATTGCCTTGTATGTTGCTTATTTATTTCTACTTTTCTTCTATTCTCAGATGTGCCATTCACGGCAGTAGATTTCTTTGGTTTATTGTCTCAAGGAATTTGCAAATATCCAACAAAATGAGTCCAGAAGGGAAGAGGCTGTTGAACATCGTCGTACTAGGCTTCGGCTTTATGTTTATGTTCACTGCTTTTCAAACATGTGGCAATATAGAGGTAGGTTGGATATACCAATGCACATCCCAGACTGTTCCCACATAACGTCAGACATAGTCTTCAGTTCTAAACTGTCTTCTTTCTGGATCTTTACAGCAAACCGTTATCAAGAGCTTCAATAACACTGAGTTCCATGGCAGCGGCTACACAAGGTAGGTATCCTTAGATTATCTTTTCAATTTTGGTTTTCATCTGATGCTACACTACACACTATCTGTGCAGAGGTTAGAGTGAGCACAACATGTTGTAGACTTTCTCAGCTCCGATACAGACTTTCTATAATCCAATCTGTCGCAATCCTTGAAATCCTTTAAAGGGTAATTCGATCTGAGGTAAACCTTTTAAGGGAACAGATGTTACTCTGAGTCGCAAGAAACATCCTTCATGCAGGCGGACCATCAGGGCATATAGAACACAGCATTTTTCAAATTGGGACTCCTTATCCAACCCACACCATCTGTGTCCTCTGTACCCTTTGACCCCCACCCTGGCAGCTGGCATAGACTATATGTATGGACTGCTGTTCTGTCTAAATGACCGTAATCGTACCACTTAAAATAATATGAAATATTTGAATGCACAAGGGAAAATCTATCCCCCAAAATGCGTCATTTTTTTCATCTCAAGTCCTCCATGGGCTCGATAGTGTACACATTTCCCTTTACTGTACACATTAACTGTCCTGCCGTCTGTCACTTGTAGCATGGCCATCATCTATGGAGTTTTCTCTGCATCCAACCTGATCGCCCCGTCAGTGGTGACCGTCATTGGACCGCAGCTGTCAATGTTTTTCAGTGGGCTGTTGTACAGGTGAGCTCACAATAACTAACACAACCCCTGACGTGTCCCTTTCGTGCAAATTCAGTCGTCTAATGTCTCCTAATGATGTTTTCTACAGCGGCTACATAGCCATGTTCATTTACCCATACACGTGGAGCTTCTATACAGCGTCTGTGTTGGTTGGAATAGGAGCGGCAGGTAAAGAGACATTATCTATTGACCACTTCTAAAAGGGAGTAGGCCTTCTCCACAGTTGCATCTTCTGATTGTTCCTTTTTGTGTTGTAAGTCTTGTGGACAGCTCAGGGAAATGTGCTGGCCATCAACTCCACTGATAACACCATTGGAAGAAACAGTGGCATATTCTGGGCGTTGTTGCAGTTCAGGTAAACATTTCTTTCCCCCAGCATGTACCTTAATTTAGTTTAATGGAAAACTGTTGTGTTTGGTGTACAACTTGAGTTCTGAATGTAAAATTATTTCCATCTCTCTGCAGCTTATTCTTTGGAAATCTATACATATACTGTGCCTGGCATGGACACGTTCACATAACAGGTATAAAGCAAGCTGTATTTTATCTAATCTCTGCCACGTTTATTTATAGCTTTTCATGGAGTTCAGTTCCACTGCAGACTTCTCTGTAAGGAGTTTCATTTTAAGCGTGTGACTCATGCTGTGTGTCCCAGACAAGGACCGCCAGACGGTGTTCATCTCTCTCACGGTTATCAGTCTGGTGGGTTGCTTCCTCTTTTTTCTGATCCGGAAGCCTGACCCTGAACCCGCTGCTCCCTCTGAGCAGTCGGAGTCGCTGCTGCAGGCTGAATCGTCAGAGAGCGTTTCCACAGGCAGGTGAGTGTTCTCAGGAGTCATGAAAACGTCCTGGAAAATGACAAACTTTATCAAAATGTCCTGGGAAATAGGATATGTGGTCCCTCAAGTTTTCAATGTGATCGGGTTTCTGTATAAACTTTAATAGATTTAAAGATGATTTGTTTTATAAGAACCTGCATCATATCATGTTCAGTCTTCAGATGATGAATCGGACTCAACAGTTTGAAGATCAGAGACTGAAACCCTGGAATTAAATAACCCCGAAGTTAGACTTCAAGTGCAAGCTTCAGAGATATTAAGTGATAATACAAAGCGAAAAGGAGCCACTCAATGCAGAAGGGGGAGGATATTGTTGTTATATTATTATTGAGACCACAGGAAAACAAACAGTTACTCTGCTTTGCAATGTGAAGCCTGGCGCTCATCCTCCATCAGCATCAAGACTGTGCTGATGTGTCTCTAGAAATAAAGAAAAAGCAGGATGTGACGTAATAAATGTCACAACTTAAAACCATAATTACACATATACACTGAGGTTTTGCTCTTGTTGTCTTCAGACGTAATAACGATGGAATAATAACATTAATAACCATATATTACATTAAGTTATTTAGCAGTTTTGAAAATGGATTTTACAAAATGCTTCACAAGACAATATTAGCAGTTTAATAAAGCAAACTACAACAAATACAGTAACTAGTAGGTGATAAAACAAGGTAATATGATTATATATGTTCTAATCACAATACCAGTATCAGATACGGCCTAAAATGCTGCTATCGCCAAGTACTGGAGTTTATGCACAGATCTGATACTGCCTAATTTAGCCCTGAAGAAAATGTACATTAAAGTAGTTTATTTATGTTAATTTTCCATCATGACTCACCGTCAACCTAGATAAAGAAAGTTCTTTGGCATTCACTGTTAGGTTTTTTGTTCATGTTTCTCAAAGAGTTTAACCCGAGCCAGGCCATACGATAGCAATCTTATCACCTCCATACAGGGACTGAAGTATACAGCCGTTAAAAAATAATAAAATTTATGTTGTTTTACACACAATGGAATCGGATCAGTACTCAGAACCGGCCAATACGCAAGTTTAGGTCACGGACTCAGTATCGGGAAGGCAAAAATAGTATTGGAACAACACAGACAAACTACCGGTCAAAAGTTTGGGTTCACTTAAAAATTTCCATACCACTCCATTATGGACAGAATACCAGCTGATCTGAGTGTGTGTGTGTGGGGGGGGGGGGGGGGGGCTGATCTTTAATGCAATATCTACAGTATATTGCCCATAATCAACAACCGTTCCCCCAGTTTTCCTAAGGCAATCATCATCAACTTATCATTTTAAAAATCTACCTGAGAAAACGTTGGAGAACCCTTTTGCAATTATGTAAACACATAATTTAATCTGAAAACTGCTGCCCTGGTTAATAAACAATGCAACTGATCTCAGCTGGTATTCTGTCTATAATGGAGTGCAATGGAAATTTCTAAGTGAACCCAAACTTGTGTGTTTGTGTGTCTCTCATGGTAGCCACATTGAATGGTGGCTGCAATAAGTTCAGTTTCCCACAGCTTGATATCCATCGAAGAGAACCCCGTTGAACGCATGATTTATTCTGTCTGATGTATAATTTGGCTCCCGAAGACATCTGTGCATTCCAAGGTGTATTGAGATCAGCACAGCTGTGATAGTTGACTACATGGGAACTATGGGACTCACCATGGATCTATTTATGGCATCATCGCTGTTAAGCTGGGGACCCAGCATGTTTAGCAGGGCCCCTGCTTGAGACTCCTTTATTAATAACCTTAAATTCCATTTAAAAAAAATGTCCTGGAGAATAATTTTTTAAAAGACAGACGGGAGCCCCGGTCGTTCCCACTTGGAGCAGGAAAGGATTTTTTCTTTTCTTTCAGTGGAACAGTACTGGACGAGACAGGTGACCTTTTACTGTAAATGCTATCCTCTGTTGTCTTTTCCACATTTGTCTGCTGTGATACAGTCGCCAGGACAACCCAGTACGGTTAAGGGATGAGTTGGAAGTTAGTTAAAGGTGAAAATGTCTGACAAAAGACATGAGCCTGTGAAATGTTAAGGGGGAAAAGATCCATGCAGTTTATTAATATATGTACATATCTCTCAGCATCAGAATGTCTTTACCTCTTTGCAGCTCTCCTGGCGTAAGCCTCTGCTCACAAGCTCTTGATGCTTTTGGTAAGTTTCTGCTGAAATCACCTCCACTCCATGAGCCTCTAACCCTTAGTGCAACACGTGCTAACATCCAGCTTGTTTTCTGCAGTGAAAGCGTGTAAAATGTTCGGCACCAAAGAGATGCTGCTGCTGAGCCTTTCCATAGCATACACAGGTGGGTGAGATGAGAAGATGTGTGCAGGTATGGAGGAGGAGTTTAAATTTGGAGTTTGGATTCATGCGTTGGGCTGTGTTCGCTCTGTCAGGCCTGGAACTCACGTTCTACAGCGGGGTGTATGGGACGTGTATCGGAGCTATGACCCGCTTCGGCCAAGATGCAAAGAGTTTGATCGGCATCTCTGGCATCTGCATCGGCGTAGGCGAGATCCTAGGTGAGTCCTCCGTGTCCTATCTATATTATATATAATATATGTTTGGGAATTATTAGGCCTTTATTTTCACAGGACAGTTGAAAACATGAAAGGGGAGAGGGGGGTGAATGACATGCAGTTTATGCTGCGTTGAGTAAACCTTTAGATGTGTGCGCCCGCTCGACCGACAGAGCTATCCTGGCCACCTTGCTGTCCTTTCTTAACCTTATTCCTTACAGTGGTAGAACAAGTATTCAGATCCTGTACTGCAGTAAAAGTACTAATATCACACTGAGAAAATACTCTACTACCTGCATTCCAAACCTAACTTCACGCTCATGTTGTCCTCAGGACAAATTGACCCGTTTTCCTATATCAGTGTTCTTTTTAATTACCCAAAATAACATGATTGATTCCACACAATGCTCTTTGGGAAGTACAAATCTCTACTTTCATTGATTTTGGGGCGTCTTTTTCAATTTTATAGCATTTGGAGAAAAAACTGAAGTGGTTTCGAAATAGTATTGAGTAAAAGTTGACATATTCCAGTCTTTGATTATCCATCAACATCCATTCCTTTAATTTTAATCCATATAATTCCTAATTTCTGCTTTTCTAACTTAAACATTAGGTATAATTTCCTATAAATAAGGTTTATTGACAATAAAACTAGCTTTAAAACTAAAGTCAATAAGTTAGTATTACTAACAAAAAGGGACAGAACGTAAGAAAAAGTTAAAAATCATCATTTAAATTTTGTCAACACAAGGGTTTAGTAAAAATATGTTAGTAATATCAGCTAAATGTGCTTAAAGTACTTAAAGTAAAAGTATGTATTGTGCAGTAACATGTTACCTGTCAGTGTTTTCCTATTATAACTGATATTTCTGGATTAATATTACTGCTGCATTAATGTGTAGTTTTACTGCCATAGATGTTTAAGGTTGTGATTTTAACTCCTTTTAATATATTGTTGAATCTGTGTATCAATCGTTTAAAATAAAATACATATCATTTTGAAAAACGAATAGACAAATAATACACAGATTTAGTTGGCTAGTTTAATCTACAGCAATGTGTCCTGTTCTATAAGATCATCATGTGTTTGTAGCGCTGTTGTCCTGTGAGAACCACGTATCTCTAACGTGATAACTTCTGATGGTATCAGAAACACAGTCCTGTTTTCAGCTTTGGGTCGATGCGTTTTCCACCGGATCACAAACATTCAACATCAACACATCTGGAGATCCCCCGTTTTCACTGGACAGGGAGGGGATGAAAAACTGTTATGTGAAAAGTGACTAAAGCTGTCAGATGAGTGTAGTGGAGTAAAAATATATAAAACTGCAGAAAATGGATACTGGAAATATGGAGGATAAGGGAAAATGAATACCCAAGTAAAGTACATTTTTAAATGTGTCCTTTGCCTGAATCAGAATCAGGTTTATTGCCGGGTAGGTGTTTTACTACGTCAGTAAATGTTCTGAGCTTTCACATGAAAGCACTATAGAGACAATGAGGAAATGATGTGATGTATGCACGAGGCATCAAATGATCTATTTCCTTCTTCCCTCTGCTCCTTCTGGCCAGGAGGGGGCGTGTTTGGGATGCTGAACAAGTGCAACCAGTTTGGGAGGAACCCAGTGGTGCTGCTGGGGCTCATCACTCACTATGTCGCCTTTTATCTGATTTTCCTCAACATTGCCAGCGACGCTCCTATCGCACCGGAGCCAGGGACGGACCTGCAGGCCTACATCACCCCCAGGTACAAAGAGCACAGCAGAGGGTACAGTTCACACCTGAGGGGTAGGTCCACTGGTCCCTCTAGGTCTGTGGAAGACTTAGGTGACTGAGGGGTCCTCCCTCAAGAACATTTTATGTTTTTTAATTTAAAAAGAAGCCATTTTAGATCATTTTGGACCATATCTGTTTCTAAAACATTGGATCAGCTAGAGGAGATAATAAATAAATAACATGAAAAAAGCTTAAAGACCAAACTTGTTGAAGAAGTCCATTGGGGACAGGCTACAATCATTAGATCATCTGAGAAAAATCATGTAGTTACATTCATTTGGCTTAGGTGCTTCCCAAAACAGCTTGTAGTAGCAGGGAAAACCCTTAATTCATACGATTATCAGGTAAACCAGGCTTACTTCAGTAACTCAGGATTGTTTGAATCACTGAAGAAATTGGATAAGTGGGCACGACTCAGAGGTCTGGGACCAGACTAGAAGGACGTCTGACTGATCAGGCGAGTTTTCAGGCTGAACCAGTCAGTCCGTCACACTGAAACACTATTTCCTCCAAAGTTCCTCTTTCCTGCTGCACTGTGAACATGAGTAAGCTTACAGTTCATGACAGATTTCTCATATTTTGTCTTGGCCAGCACATTTTTCCAGTCACTTTATTAGTTTACTGCAGTGGAAATAAAGTTTGAATGGAAGATAAGATAAGACTGTATTGATCCCAATATAGGGAAACTCACTTGTCACAGCAGCTCAATGTAGTACATACACATTCAATATAAGTGGAATAAAAAGAAACACACACTTTCTACACAAAGAAAGAAAAAATGGTAGGAAATAGAACCAGAACTAAGAAGAGAGTAATGACAATACCATGTACACTATAAGACTTATTGTATTTATAGGTGGTCAGAATATTAGGCGTGGGAATCACCAGACGTCCCCCCGATACAATATCATCTGTTTTATCTAAAACGATCCATTTCTCTGTTTGTATATATATATATATATATACACAATTATCCAGGAATGTGTTTATCAGAGATACCAAGACAGAGCAGATAGCCAATCTAAAGGTAATGAAACAGTATTTTTGTTATGTGGAGGATGCTTTGTCTCTTGTACAAACTAAGATATATTTTCAGGAAATCCCTGTCACTTCATACAGTATAAAATAAAAGTTTTTTTTTGTAAATTCATTAGATCTGTGCTTAATTCCTCAGGTCTGTGTTTCAGAGTTCCTCAGCCTGATCTTATTAGCTCGCAGTGGCTTTGGGAAACTATGTAATCCAGATTTAGTTTGATACAACATATACCCATCATGTTCTGAAACCCCAGCCCCCACCGATGTTCCTGAATCAATGTATTCATGACTTGATAACATTATGTTTTTTTTTTTCCGGTTCCTGTTTTGTGTGTTGTTGCTCAGTGTCGGCGTGGCGTTGCTGTGCAGCTTCCTGCTCGGTTTTGGCGACAGCTGCTTCAACACGCAGCTCCTCAGCATCATCGGCTTCACCTTCCGCGACAACAGCGCCCCCGCCTTCGCCGTCTTCAAGTTCATACAGGTGGGTTTCAGACGCAGCTCACTGGGACCATACTAGGGCTGCACGACAGGAAGAAAATACGCCATAACGTTGTTGTACATCGCAATCGCGATAGTCCTTGTGATACATAAACATATTAAAGTGGACTCATTTCTGCTGCTTTCAGTGTTCTGCTGAAATCCAACAAATTGCTTGTTGAAGTTAAAATAATACTTTATTCATCCCACAATAGGGAATTTCCCTGGTTACTGTTACTATTTTTCTACAGCAAAGAACAACAACAAACCAACAGACAAACAAACAACAGAAAATGTGCAAAAAGTACTGAATGAAAGTAAAGTGTAAAGTGGCATTATATAAAGCATATTTTTAAGTAAAGTTTGGTGGCCATAGTACAAAAATATTGCAATGTCAGTGAGTAAGCGACATGAAATAAAATAGAATAATATGTAATTAAATAATACAGAAAAAGTAAGTCCCCATATTATAGGTGATATTGAGTTAGTAAAGTTAAAAACAAACGAAATAAAATACTTTCCAACATTAAATCCAATATAAAAGGCTCCATTGAAAAAGAAGTTTTCTATCATATTTTCTTTTAACTAAGACAAAAATCACAAAAAATAGTGTCTTTTGCGATATGCTGCTGATATCAGTTGATATCGCGATGTAAAAACATGAAATATTGTGCTGCCCTATACGATCTCATGAAATGAGTTAAAACATTGGATAGAAAATATGTAAGAAGATATTCGGTGTATGAAGTAATCATTTTCTACCCACCGAGGATCAGTTACCTCATGGGTGTTTTCTATGAGTTTAAACTTTTGTCATTCAACGTCACAATTGAATTGTAACACGTTATTTTTTTTATTTTTTTGCTGCAGTCCATCATGGCCGCTCTGGCCTTCTTCTACAGTAACTACCTGCTGCTGCACTGGCAGCTGCTCATCCTGGTCCTGATGGGCTTTCTGGGCTGCGTGACCTTCTTTTTGGCCGAGTGGAACGCTGAGTCCAGGAGGCGAGAATCAGACTACGACAGCATCTGATGCTCGTATGGGGAGGATTAAGAGGGCACAGCTGGAGGTGCTTTGGTCCCTCCACAGCTGGAAGAATCAACAAAGGGACGATGCCGACGATGACCTCATCCCAGCCTCTGCAAACTAAAACTGACACTGTGGTATGTAGAATCCTTGCAGTGGCTGCAAAAACATTAACATCCATCTTTACCTGTAATTAATTTCTAAAGGCATGAGAAGGAACCGTGAGCAGCCAGATATACAGTACCTCATTCTGGCTTTCTATCTCGTTATTTACTGGACATACATTTGAAAATAAATCCTAAAAAAATTAAGAACATACCTTACAAAGATTGTACTGAGGCATGATAGATAAAGATGTGTTAATAAAAAAAAGGACTTTTGATATGAGGGCCTGTCAGCAAGGATATAAAGAGGGTGGGGTAAAGGATCCCGCTGCTAGTGCCTGTGTGAAGAAGAGGAATAACACTGACTTTATTGTGAATCAGCTGGAGATCTGAAGATAAAACCTGACAGCCTGCAATAAATTGCTTAGCTCCCATGTCAGTACACCTGAGTTCTCCAAACTGGGGGTGTGCCGACCCCATCGACTGCAGGAAATGCGCTGACTATGGAGAAGGACCTCATATAACCCCACTTCCAAAAAACCCAAAGTACCCTTTTACCTGACGGCAAATTGGATGCAAAGCAATGAAAAGGAAACATTATGAAAAAGTTGACCTTTTCATTTTCTATTTATGTAGTTAAGTAGTGACATGTTCACCCTCGATTCGTCTACTATGTTATAAGAAAAGATATACTTTATTGTCCCCGAATGGAAATTTTTTTTGGACTCAGCCCGTTCCGCAGCTTTACAAAGACAACACAAAATACAGGAAATAAGCATCTCTCTGCACAAACTCTCATGCAACACAAACATGCTTTCATCTGCTACATTAGAAAGGTACCAATGTAGTGAGCCCATTAACTACTTCTTTCATTATCATTGCCACTTTTTAATTGAACAACCCTGTTGGCTGCATTGTCTGCGATAAGTGCAGCACAGCCCTTACACAATAAGATATATATATATATATATATATATATATATATATATATATATATATATATATATATATATATATATATATATATATATATATATATATATATATATATATACACAACTAACACATTGCCCAACCTCAATAGCCTACGTGTTGCTCAAATGACATATTCCATGCTTTTTTTGCTTCTTTTCTTGTTCCTTTATGATGCACCTTAAGTGCTATATAATTGGTTTAGTTGTCATAAAATCCGGGTGACTCTGCATTCCAGGAAACCTCACTTAATCAGAAGTGGGTGACTGCATTAACTTCAATGAAATTAACGGAGGCGGTTTGGTTTGTGACAGAAGAAAGAGGGAAAAAAAAACACTACTTTGTTTACCTCCTCATATGAAGAATGTTAAAAGGGGAAAATAGAGATGGCGAGATGCTAAACTTTTGTTTCACATAGCTGATAACATGCAACAGACGTTTAGTTTAGTTTTAGTTTTTTGCTCTCCGTTAGCAGCTCGGCTCTACAGATCTAGTTAAGTCGGTCCACCACTTTGGTTTAGAGGGAAATATCTCAAAATAAAATTTGGTTCAAACATTCAACTTCTCTACGAGATGAATTTGAATCACTTTAGTGGTGATATAACATCTTGCAAGTGTGTTAAAGGGGTACTCCAGTGGTTACGTTTTGCTGAAGTTGGAGAACAGACTGGTCGATATTGGAATAGCCGGCAGGTCATTCAAGCTCCAATATGCTGATTCCTACACTCCCCATAATGCAATGAAATGCAATGTCCTACAGTATATGTCTATGTTATGGGCTTACTGTAAAGGGTACACTGAGTAGTTTTGACCACTAGTAGTGCTATTCTTGGCCGGCCATTGATGAGAAAAAAGGGGTAAATCTCCCACAAAATGGAAACAAACAGAAAATCTAACAAATGTTTATTACTCATAAAATGTTCAGAATATTATTCTAAGTGTTTGACAACGTTATGGAAAAGATCTCTACAGAGATTGAGCTTTTTGTAAAAGACTAACAACCTTTTTTTTTAACATAATAAATAATAGCCATGAAATCACCATCACCAAACCCACCAGACTCCATGTAAATAAAGAGTACTTTTAGAGTGAATGTAGGGGAGTGTAGGGAAAGACGAAGCAAGAAAGCTATTGATAGTTTAATGCAGTTTCTGTCAACTTTGAATGATGTGGCTTTTATGATGATGAGGATGATGATGATGATGCCAAAAAAGCACATTTACCTCCCACCCCAGAATGCTGTGCAGGCAAGCCAGACCCTCCTTTTGCAGCGTTGTAGAGGAAGCTCTGGCAAAGCGAGACTACTTAGACACCAATGCATGGGAAAATAGGGTCCAAGTTGGAAAATATACATGTTTATAATCAATATATGTTTTGTAAATTAGCACACATAATGCCTCATTTATTCATTCTTTACTTTGTAAATGGAAGAAATCAACCTGGGAGGTTTCACGGTGATATCTGTTAGTTAAAATATTTTCCCTTTTCACCTGGAGTGTCTCCCCTTCACATGGGCTGCAATGGGAAATTGGCATCACCAATTTCAGTATTTTTCAATACTTTCCACCACTTTGATCTCTTGGGACTTTCATATGTGATAGAGGGAACCTTTTATTAGACTAGATCAGTTGAAATAGTTTCTGTTGCAATCTGTGTGTGGTCATGTTGCATAATGCCTGTACTATTCTGTTTGTATCATGTACTGTATATGTGCGAGCACGCAGACACCAACAAAAGCATACGGAAAGGGACCGTTACCTAGTAAACATAGATGGAAACAATGGTGAACGCCAAATACTTGAAAAAGTCTGCTTTGCAAATGTTTTATGAGGAAGGAAATGTGTTTGTTAAACCTTGAGGACACAAAATGAGCAGGACTAACCATGTGGTGTAAATTAATCTTGATTTGTAAAATCAGTGGAGTGCCCCTTTTAACATGCTGATCTCAAAACAACAAAAGCGGTGCACTTTACCTTTTCTTTCTCACAATTTGCTTTCTTTGCGATCACGTTTACAGCCTCACAAAGCTGCTGGCGTGGCTTTAGACTCTCTGTCTTGTTCCTTTCTTTTTAATTAGCGCTGGTGGAAACGGATCGGAGGCCTAACCAACACCATGCTAAATACGAGCCTTAAGACATGTCTGTTCCATACAGCTTTGTGTTATGTTGAGGTGGGAAAGGGCAACAAGGAACTATATCTTAGATGCGGTAGGGTTTTTTCTCCTTTTGTTTAAAGTGTCAATTTATGAATTACAGCAGATTATTCTAAATAATTTATTGCTAAATGATACATAAAGGGTTGTGCTTTGCTCAAGTTTTGTTTCATGTTGCAAATGCAATGGGTGCAATCAATCTCAAGGAAATTAAGGGAAATGCATGTGTAGTATGGAGGTGATTTTTTACGTGAATTTGGCACTTCAGATTGGTACTCAATCTTTCACTTGCTTGTGTTAAATGTCAATAAAATATTATTTTTAATATTAGTTGTGTGCTTTACTTGGATAAACCAAAAACTGCAGGCAGTCAACATTATAGTGGATAATGTGAAAATAGATGTGTGGTTGACTAGAATGTTTAAATTGGATTACACACCTTTTTGTTGTTGAAAATCAGGGCCTTAGTATGACACCTCTGGACTGGAGCAGCTACAGTTTACAGCAATGTCACAAATTGTAATTTCATGTATGAAAAAGACATTGAATTAACACATTAACACACATTGTGTCATGACCGAAAGAACGAGATCCAGGGTACAAGCGGCTGAAATGGGTTTCCTCAGGAGGGGGGCTGGCGTCTCCCTTAGAGATAGAGAGAGAAGCTCAGTCATCCGAGAGGAGCTTGGAGTAGATAAGCGGATGAAGATGGATGGACATTGTGGGATAGAAAGTTTTTTAGTTCAGGCACGTGACAATAATGTTACAGATGTTTTTTTAATGATTCTTAAAATTAATCTTTATTTAAAAATCATCCCAATAAAATAAGAAGATTGACAATTTAAACATATTTATATTTATTCCTATGTTTTTTTCAGTTGGAAATCCGACACTTATTTCCCATTCTTTGAACGCAGCATGATTGCCGCTTGTTGCCTAGTGACCAGTAAAGCTGCGAGACATCCCAACGTGGGAATCCGGAGAGGGAAGTGGCGTCAAGCGAGAATCAATGCTAAATACAACATCCGGTCACAACCTTAAAATAAAAGCCTTACCGGTGTGAGAATTCCACAACAGGCCAGTGATGGAGACATTTAGGTAGTAGATCCAGTATAAATAAATATCGGCTAAGAATTTTATTGGATAGTATGTCTAGATGCTGGTTTGTTTGTGTTACAAAATATGGAATAAATGTCTCAAAAAGAGCCATAACTCTCCTCTTGAAACTTTGTCTTAAAGTTGTACTTAGAAGGATAATTCACTGTACTTCCGGTAAATGCTTTAGTTTTGACGCAGCCGCGGTTGCTGTTTTCTCTTGAACATTATTACATTCTACAAACAGCCACCGGGATTGCCGCTGCCAGTGGGATGCCGGACACAATTAATAGAGACAGACCAAAGCTACATTAATTTTTGTACTTTATCCAATATATTTTCGCTATTAATAGGACAGGGGTCGTCACACGCGGAGTAAGTTAGCTAGCGTTAAAATATAGCTTAACTGTCCTTAAACAGTTGTGTTCTCACCCAGAAAGAAAAATGTCGGAAGAGAACATTAGCTTGTTTGAGTTGTTGGATTTAGCCATCGGGACACCCCAGAGAGGAGCTGTGAACTTCAGCGCCCTACACGCCCTGCTCCACGCTGTCCTCGGGCAGCTGGATATTCGGGAGATAAAGACCCCGTTTAGGGACGCACACCCTGATGCTCTGGTGGGTTTCACCCCTCCCCAACTGGACCACGACGCAGAGGAGGAACAGCACCAGTTGGACGGGGACATTTCCACGGGGCAGCAGGAGCGGGAAGCCTCCTCCTCCTCACCCCCGACCCCCTCCTCCGGTCCCGCGGTGACCGACCAGTGGAGGCTGCAGTCCCGCATGCAGACCTGCGAGGACGGCATCGCCAAGGTGAGAGTAACGACTCATTCACTCAGTTAGCTAACTAGCTGAGAACCTTTTACTCTATGAAACAAGTCTTTTTTTATACATATTAACTGAACCCACTTACACAATTATACTCCAAAAATTGAAAGTGGACTTTTATGCATATGTTCCAAAAAAAAATGTAATCAGATTATCAATGTTACACACACACACACACACAAACACAAACACACACACACACACACACACACACACACACATATTCGGATGCTTTGGCCACATTGTTATTGAATCTTTCATGCCAATAAAGCCCCCCGCATTTAATTCAATTGTCAAAAAAATACAGCAGTGGACAAAAATAAAATATTGTAGAGTTTTTATCCCAATGGATAAATCCCATATACATCATCCATATATACTAACTGTTGCACACACAAAATGGAGTGCCCGTCATTGTAAAAACCTGAAGCACAAGCATCGACAACAAGAGTCCAGACCCAGATGCTCCAGACTGATAAACTCTCAGCACAATTCTATTTTTACTCAAATAGAATGATTTTAGGATTTACATCATACACTTTAAATTGGCAATCCTTAACAATTCAGTCCTGGTTCATTTTTAAAGATAATTTCTATATGAGTGAAAACAATAGAGTTCTACTGATAGTTTAGCAATGTGGATCCTAGAAACAGAATGAATCCCCAAATATGTCTATGGTCTGGACTCTGGAGTCTTGTCATTTCTTGTTATGATACATAAGCTTCAAGTTTTGAAATGGAGAAAAACTGGATTCCAGCATTTATTCCAGGAATTTCACTATTACCCCAGTTCGTAATAATGCAAATTAGACAGGGACTTATACAAGATTCTGATGGTGTGATAACCTTCAGGAAAAATAATACTGTTTCATGGTATTGCGTTATTGCAATTACAGCTTTAAAATGTATTATTTTTACGTCTGTGTAAAAAAACACATTTTTTTCTCTTTATTGAGCACAATGCATTTTATTTTGAAACACTGCACACTGGCAGGGAGAGGGATTTCTAAACTGCGCTTTCTGTCCTTGAAGACTCGTAAAAAAAAACAAAAAAAAAAGATCATACCTTAAACAGAAAAGTTTAGTGGTTTTGAAACTGTGACTTTTTCGGACCACGGAATACCTGAAACCAGTAACCGGCCCATGCCTAATGGAAATTTATAAATATTGCAATACTTTCATCCGTGGGCATTAGGCTTAATCACCGTTGTTTACCTCCTTCAGCTAGTGACCTATATTTATCTCAATGAAAATCTTCAACCCACTGATCGTATACTGTAATATTATTTAAACATATCTTAACACAACTTTGACCAGTAAATATGAGGGCAGAATCAGTCAGTTTGTGAGGATTATGAGAGTGTGTTCATAATGTCGCCTCCAGCAGTGATTCCCAACCTGTTTGATCTGAGGTCAGCCCTGGCAAATGAACTTGTGTTGGCCTTTTTGTCCCAATGGATGTTCCAGAACATATACCACTATTTATTATATTAAAGTGGATATTGTTTCATTTGAAATGTTTGTCATTTTGAGTTTGGTTTGGTCAGCAATTTTATATAGCTATTTTAATAATTTATTACTTAATTACTTTTACTGTTTAAACTACTTTTAGCTAATCATTCAAACTGTTGAGTCATTACTTTCAGCTAGTTAATTCTTCCATTTATTCATTAGTTTGAGCTAAACGACTCTGTGCTCGCTTGCTAACTAGTTTTCGCACCTGACTAATCTGAAATACATACTGTATTATTTCAAATAATGTGTTTATTGTTCACAGGAGACAATTCCATCACAATTTTCTAGAGCCTAAGGTGACAACAGTCAATTACACAATTACCTTAAAGTAAGAACACTGTAAAGTAATGTTTACCATTTAAAAAGCTGGAAGCTTCTGTTAGTCAGAATTTTTGTTTGAAAAATAATTTAAATCATTAATCAATTATCCAGTGTTGGGAGAAATATTCAGATCTTTTACCTAAGTAAATTGCCTAATACCACACTGTAAAAAAAACTTTGTTACAAGTAAAAGTCCTGTATTGAAAATGTTACTTAAAAGTATGCAAGTATCATCAGGGAAAATCTACTTAAAGTACTCAATGCAGAAAAATCCTCACGTTTTAGAGACTGGAAACCATCCAAACAGTAATGTGTTTAATGGTCCAATTGTTTTAGCTGGGTGTGTAGGCCGATATATCGGTGGGTAGTTTAATCTATATTACAACATTGTATTATTTAAACTAATTATGTTTTGTGTGCAAAAAAGTTTCATTTGTAGCGTAACTAGTAACTAAAGCTGTCAGATGAATGTAGTGGAGTAAAAAGGACAGTATTACTCTCTGAAGTGTCGCCGAGTAGAAGTAGAAAGTGGCATGAGTTACATTCCACCACTGCAGTTATCAGAATAGTAGCTTGCTAGCTTGCTAATTCTCTGTTGATCTGTTGATGTTGATTTGCAGCTCCGCACTAGATTATCGCCTGATAGGACACAGTTACACACCATGTTAAGACGTACTGATCGTCCTGGTTAACACACTAGTCACACGCTGTTGCCTAGTGTTGAAATGTGCAGCCGTGATGCACTAGTGGCCACACCCCAAGCAGTGATGTCACAACAGGCATTTTGCATTTGTCTGATGATGAAACCCCGGCTGTGATGTCACTGATCAGGGATGAAACATGCATCAAAATGCTAACCCAGGTGAAGCAGCAAAGCGCCTCTCCAATGGGATTTAGTGTTGTAATTCAGCCTTATCTGCTCACCCTTTTTGTTTGGTTAAATAACATTTTCTTTAAAGACTGAAAGACACATGAGGCAGCAGCTCTTATTCTTCTCATCCGTGGCTGACGTGCTGCGGTGAACTTTTCAGCGTGGTATTAATCTGTTGATGACAGCACAGGACAATAGGAGATGGGCGCCACCCTGACATCTCAAATGACCCCCGTGTTACTCTGTTCAGGTTTCTGTCAGGCAAGGCCACCTCCAAACTCGGGATAGAAAGAGGGCAGGATCTTCAGTATTTGGCAAATTGTCGGCTTTTATCTTAAAAAGACAAAGACTTTAGGAATTACGGCAGTCGGATTGGTGTTAAATAGCGCTGCGTCTTTCAGAAAAGTCTCAAGGAAAAATTGCTCTTAACACATGATTGTTGATTATTCCGTAAGTGCTAGACCTGTGCAGGGATCACTTGTCGTTGGCTTGTAGTTTTTTCTTTTCTTTTTCTTTGTTTGTCTATTTTGTGTCTATGGTAAATTGAGTTTTTGGTTTGTATATTATTTGTTGTATGTTAATGTTATTGGGGCCCCTCCGAAAAGCTTGTAGTAGCATATTTGGGGTTTCCCATTTCACACGGTCAACATCTGATCATTGTACCTTCTTGAATTGTGTTGAATTGTGAAATCCTACAATCCTACAAACAATCATTGAAATGTATATTATAAAAATATTCAATGAAAATTAGAATAATGATACAAAAATGGTCATTCCCTCCATAAAATAATCCATCAATTAGATATTTTCCTGAGCCCAAGGCGGAGGTGTTCTTTGGGACATTGTCCAGACCTGTTGTCACCTTTTCCTACACCCCACCCCTTCCCCCCCTCCTCGTCTTCTCCGTCTGTGTGATAGGGGGTAATTTGCCCCCTGCGGAAAGGACTCTGGTTGTCAGGGGATGAATAGCTGTCAGACGAAAAGCAGGACATCGGGCAGGAGCAGGTGCAGCTCGTCTGAATCATTCATGTCCTCTCTCTGAGGGCATCATCCGGGTCAGCTGCCGTATCCGCTGACTTAACTATGATGAGGTGACCCGGCCAGACTCATCCACCAGCGTCTTCCCTCTGAAGGCAGAACAGACATTACTACAGGGTAGCCACATGTCAGGTGGGTCAGGCTGGATGTCACGGTTCACCCATTAACCTGTCAGAGTATTTGTTTTCATAAAACGTTAAAATGTTGACTGTGGAATAGGGCTAGGCAATATAAAGAAAATCAAATATCACAATATTTTTAATGAAATACCACTATCAATATTGTAGGGTTGACTTTTGGTGTTTTTACAAAATATTTACAATTGCGACTTGTGATAAATGTAGACATAATGATGAAGTGGGTAAAGGCAATGAATTACATGAACCAAATGCAAACGCATCAAAATGATTTATTGATTTTATTCAGGAATTCTGTCATGTAAACCCGAAAATACAAATAAAAAAAGTCATTAAAATCATGACCTCAAGTGTCATTATGGAACAAACAACACAAGCACAACATGTTGGTCTGTACAGTTGTGCTGTTAGTTACATGTAGTTGGCTGCTAGCATGCAGCCTGACGTCTGACCCCCCCCCCTCCCCCCCGATATGAAATACCAAGCTCCTAGCAACATACATCATACATTGCAAAAAGCTTTGTTTACAGGTAAAACTGCAGTAATCCCGGGATATTTCCCTACCCAGTCCTACCTGTACCTGCAGAGACGTTTTTGCTTTTTATCTGTTCATCGAGTCCAGGGACACCAGTCGGAGCCTGCATTTAAAAAAATGAATGACTGAAAAATAGCAATGCGTGTTATCAAAATTCATGCCTAAGTACAATCACCATAAACTGTTTTAATGTTCTATCAGACTTTAACTATTAGAGAGTCCGCTCTTCAGACTTTGCTCTAAATATTGGGACAATTAAGGCCGGATTCGGGATTTGGAACAACTGCTTCGATTTTGGGATTGTCTTGAATTTTTCGGGACGTCGGGTCACCCTACAATATTATGATATCCAAAATCTAGTCTCATATCACAACATGGATATAATATTGATATATTGCCCAGACTGAGTGGTGTTTGTGGATCAAAGTGCACCAACAGCGAGCCCCGGTTAATAGCTGACTGTTGGAACTGAGGCAGCTTGAAGAGGAATGGAGATAAAGTTTAAGGCTACTTCCCTGCGTTACGACTGCTGCCCAGGAGGTCATTATTCTGTCCCTGTTTGTTTGTTAGTAAGCAGAATATCTATAAAGCTTGAAAACAGAACTTGGTGGATAGGCAGGCTGTGGGCCACGAAACATGGGCCTTATCCAGGGGCCCTTATCTTTAAAGTAATTTTAAATCGTTTCAGTATTTTCCAATTGTAATTTATTCCAATGTTTAGCCATCACACCATATAATGTATCCTTTTGTTTAGAGCTGAAATGAGAATTCTTCAGTCAATCGTCATGGAAGAATCAACTATTTTAAAAAGCAATAATGAATCAAATGCTTTTAAGTTTGGACTGTTGGACGGACGGAGAAAAACAATTTTTCAGACTTTTTGTTGATGATATGATGTGATAGGTATTTTATTTTATTTTAAATTATTGCGTGAAAGACAAATCTATTAATTGAGAAAATAATTGGCATATGAATCAATAATGAAAATAATTAACTGGAGCCCTATTACTGTGTAATGTCAAGTGCCAACGTCCTTCAACATGGTGTAAAACAAACCTCAGTTCTCTCAGTTCTGACTTATTAAAACTAGCCATGAAGGGACACTTGGAGAAGGGAAGTGTTGAGAATATCATGTGGAGGAAAGCAAAGTGTTATTTTGACAGCCAGCAGATGATGGCATCAGGATTCATGTCCTCGACCTTGTCCAGCTCATTTTCCTCTGTGAATCCTCTGCACAGCCCTTTTTTACTGTGACATATGGGCATTTTACATTATTATATACTTAAAAAGTTCACAGCCCACCTCTACAAACACTAAACCAATATATATATATATATATTTTTAATACACATTTTAATACTTAAACTATATAGATTTTTAATTTTAGAATTTGTATCAGGTATATTTCACACTTTACTAGTATTTATTACACACTAGCCTTTTAAGCACAGCCTTAAGAGTATGTCACACTGGATTTCACTAAGCTTATTGTTTGTTCTTGTGACAAAAACACTACTAACTGGGTCTGTTGCCACCTCGGAAATTGGCTCTTAAAATGATTCCTGGTTTTAGGTTACACTCGCACAGAAACCTTTAAACTAAATCTGGTGACGTTTTTAAACCTTAGGCTGAGAACTATCACTTGCTTCTGGGATAATGTCAACAATTATAACGATGATGACAGAGACACAGACCATTTTTAGAGAATTCATTAAAAAAAAGAAAAGAAAACGTGTATTAGAGTCCCGGTCAGTAAAAGGTCACACATGAGTCATGTAGTGTGACGGCACTTATTAACATAACTGTTAGTGATTCATGCTGCCGATGAAGATTGTAGCGCTCTGGGGGGGTCGCTATGCATCACTTCATGTCCGGGCACATTCGACACAAGTTAAACACAGACTCACATGCAGCTCAGGAATGTGCTTTGTTTCAGTTGGAACACACACACACACACACACACACACACACACACACACACACACACATTTACTCAGCTAACGAACCCGTACAACCTCACTGGAGTTTAAATAACCTGGTTAAAGAAGGGATCACCAGCCGGGGATACACATGTGGAAAAATGCAGCAGATGGATTGTGCTTTGTCAGCATCTATTCAGGTCCTGTCTGTTGTCATTGGGGTCAAAGGTCAGATGGATGTTTAGTCAGATTCCTGAAACATTTTTTTTTTGCTCTCTCAAAAAAAAAGTTCTGCTCTCAAAGGAACCTCAGATTTTATCCCACAAATCTAATTTAAATTTTATTGCTAATGATTGCTTTTTTAAGTGTCTGTCTGTTGTTATTCTGCAGGCCATGAAGCTCATACAGGAGGTCCGAAGCCAAAATCTGAAGAATTGGAAGAAAGACAGAAATAAAAAGATGAAAGAAGAGACGGAGGAAGAGACGGAGGAAGAGATGAAGGAAGAGATAGAAGACGAGACGGAGGATAAGACGGAGGAAGAGATGAAGGAAGAAATGGAAGACGAGACGGAGGATGAGACGGAGGAAGACATGACGGAAGAGATCAAGAAAGAGACGAAGGAGCTTCGCCTTCAGATGAAGGTGAGACTTTAATTATTTAATAATGGAGGAACAGGTACACAATCATTACTAAGATTCAGCTACTGATCAAATATTCCTCTCACCACCGTGGTTAGAGTAAAAAGTATTTCAGATATGATGAAACTGGAATAATTAGTTTGTGAGGGAAGAGAGAGACAATAATCTTGGGTTATGTAGGGAGATTTAAGAGTTATTCTTCTAAAACTAAGATAAATAAGTTAATTGATAGATGATTAAACAACAATCCAAATATTTCTTTTCTAAATCAAGCACAAAAGCAAAACATCCTCCATAACCAGCATTTTTTTTTTTTCCATGTTGAAGAACAATTACAAACAATTACGAACAATACACTGAGACAAAGAACGTGTCCCAGGGCCAACAAAAAAGAAAAAAAAGAAAAAAATAATAATAATTAAACAGATACACACACTTGAACGGACACACACAGACAGACACAAGACAAGGGACCAATCACCTGCGCAAGTTAGAGGTCTGGGCTGTACCTCACAGAGTCGACGATGCACTGCCACGTGTCCAGAGTCTTCCCCGGGCGAAACCAGCTTTCTTAAAGATCCCATGTCATGAAAATTTCACTTTATGAGGTTTTTTTAACATTGATATAAGTTCCCCCAGCCTGCCTATGGTCTCCCAGTGGCTAGAAATGGAGATATGTGTAAACCGAGGCCTGGTTATCCTGATTTGCCTTTGAGAAAATGAAAGCTCAGATTGGTTCATCTGGAATCTTGCTCCTTATGAGGTCATAAGGGGCAAGGTTACCTCCTCTTTCTCTGCTTTGCCCGCCCATAGAATTTGGCCCACCCATGACAGAAAGACATCATGGCTTTCAAACGAGCAAAGTGGCAATTGGTCAAGGACACACTTGCAAGTGGTCTAGGCCACACCCCCAGCCTCCCCCTTGCCCCCCCTCTCTCCTCCTGAAAAGCTACAGACTCAGAAATGGCACAAACTAAAGAAAGCTCATTGTGGGACTGAGTCTAGTGGCCGTTATTCTGCATCAAGTCAGAATTTTGGGAGAGATTTCAGATACAGTATTAGGAGGCCACTAAGGTCTATATTAAAGAGACTTCAGATACAGTATTAGGAGGCCACTAAGGTCTTTATTAAAGAGACTTCAGATACAGTATTAGGAGGCCACTAAGGTCTATATTAAAGAGACTCCAGATACAGTATTAGGAGGCCACTAAGGTCTCTATTAAAGAGACTCCAGATACAGTATTAGGGGATCACTAAGGTCTATATAAAAGAGACTTCAGATACAGTATTAGGGGACCACTGAGGTCTATATAAAAGAGACTTCAGATACAGTATTAGGGGACCACTAAGGTCTCTATAAAAGCACCATGTCCCATGTCATGGGACCTTTAATGGTGAGGGTCGGCTGGTTTTTGGATTTTGGACTGTTGGACAAAACAAGAGTCACCTTGGGAATCAGGACATTTTTTACAATTTTTTGACATTTTACATTTGACTAAATGATGAATAAATTAATCCAGGAAGTAATCTGCAGATGATTAATTAACGAAGTTAATAATAGTTAGCTGCCGCATTAATACATTGTGGAACGGGTCCATGTATCAAGTCACTGTTCCTCTATCCTGCAGGCTGCAACCTGTTGAGATCCTTGAACACATTAAAACGTGTCTTCTTGAAGACATTAAACATTTGCTCATCATGTTTTCCAAAGAAATTATAGCCTAATACAAAGTAGAAATGCTGTATAAATTTTTGTTGGTAGACACCTCATAGTTGGATGAAAATAACATGTGCATCCTTAATAAAAAAACAACAAAACTGCCCTTAACTGCCTTATCTTATATTCATTTTTTAATATATTTTTTTTGTGTTACACGTTTGCGTATTTTAAGAGAATATTGACTGTAATTAAAACAAAATAGATTAAGTAAAATTGTACAGAGGAGATAAGCCTGAGAGAATGTTTAGTTTAGTGCTACACAGGAAGAACTGAATTTGACTCAGATGTATATGTAGAGAGATTTTATTGATTAAGTATGAGTAATATTGATTGGAGGGAAATGCCAGTACTTTGAAAAGTGAGGGGTCGCATGTTTCCCCGACCCAAAGTGGAAACACTCAGTACACAATAGGGTTTTCCTCTCTCTGTCGTGTCCAGATGGTTGGTGTTCCATCAGGGACGGCCTCAGATATGGAGAAGTGCTGCCGCCGTGTGGACGCTCTGGAGAAAAGTGTGGTAAGATGTGCTGCAACAACATGAAATCAACTTCAATCTCTACTGTTCTTACATTTACTATTTAAACGGTTGGCTGCATCTCTTCTCAATTTTCAAAAGTTGTTACAAAAACCTATTTTTTCCCTAGAAATGCTGATTAAAGCTTGTCCATCTCCTCTGTTCTCACTGTGACAGAGGTCTGTGAGGAACACACTTCAGAAGTATCCGGACCCAAAGGAGCTCAGTCAGTGTGTGACCTGGGACGACATGAAGTCCACTCTGCTCAGCGAGAGAGAAAACCTGCAGAAGGTGAGATCCAAAGGTGCTTTTAGGAGTGTCATAAAAAAAGAAAATTCCATTTGGCCCGGGATAGGAAACCCCTAGTCTATATCCTTGACGTTCCACGTCTTGAATTGCTCCGTTGCAAACGGAAGATCCGTCAGATTTCACTCATTAAGGTCGGATATCCGTTACCTTGGGCTACCTTTGTGCTGGTATTTTAATCTCTGGTGGATTTCTGAGTACTATTGTTAACTGCTCCTCAGATCTCTTCAAGATAAATCCAGACAGCTAGCTAGACTGTCTGTCCAATCTGAGATTTCTGTTGCACGACTAAAACAAACTATTGCAGCGGCTTCGTGGCTTTTCCCGGTGCTTAGCACCCCCCAATACGTTTGTGATTGGTTTAAAGAAATGCCAATAAAACAGAACACGTTTTTCTCCCATTTTGGAAGGCTATGTGGAGTAGCCAGACCTTTTTTTCCAGCGCTGTGGAGGAGGGTCTGGCAAAAGGAGACCAACCTTTGACCTGACTCTGCGTTAGAAATATTTCTCACATGGTAAAAGGTGAATAGGGATGCTAAATCTGAAATCAGCATTCAAAATGCCTCATTTTGTAAAACTGTGACTCTTCAGAGACCAGCCTCGACATTCACCACCAGCATTGTTGGTTCAGTAGCTGAAGCTGGTGTCAGCCCGGGGCCTTTCTGGGACTAATCTTATACCCCGTTTACACAGTCATGGTTATTACACAGACAATTCCCTTTGTTTGTGCCCTTTGTTTACATGCAAACTGAGAATTTGCCTCTTAAAACATTTTTTTCTAAAAACCTCTGGCCGGAGTGGAGATTTTGGAAACATTAATTTGCATGTAAACTGAGACAAACAGAGGTTCAAGCAGCCGAAGAAGAGAGGAGAGAGGGAGTGATTCGTTGCTGTTGTGGATATTTTTGGGATTCTGATTGGCTAACGTGGGCTTGAGCTTCTCGTTACACTTCCATCAACAGGTTTGGCATGCGCCATCAGTTTCTGATTTAACATTAACCTTGTAACTGAAAGTAAACTTAAATTCCTGTTAACATTTTAAGAATCTATCATTACATTTGCATGATTATTTTAAGAATTATGCATGACTGACATTTTCAAAATAAACATTTATCGGCCCTGAACAACCACACAGGTGTTTTCATTTAACCTAGCTGATTAGACCTCTTCCCAGGCCTCTGTGTGTGTGTGTGTGTGTGTATAGACTGACTGATTGACATCTTCCTAAACCTCTTGTTAGCTCTGTTGCCCCTGTTAGGGCAGACAAATGACTCAAAACAATGCTCACATGCTCATACAGTGTCTTGAGAAGGTTTACACACCTATGCTAAAGTTGATTGCAAAGAGGAATTAAAAAAACATCTTTTGGAAATTTATCTTAAGGCCTTTATTCAAATAAATTCTGAAAATCCAACATTTTAAGGACACCAATTTTCTTTGTGAATGAATAATGTATTGTAAATAAATAAATGTTCTTCCTTAAAATACAGGGGGCATAAGTATACACACTCCTATGTGAAATTCCCATAGAAGCAGTTACATTGTTATTATTGAAGGGCAGTTATTTCATAGATCAGCATACTATGCATCTTGATAAAGTGCCCCTGGCCTTTGGAATTAAAATAGCCCCCCCATCATCACATACCCTTCACCTTACATATAGATAGGCATGGGGAACGTTTCATAACATAGTCTCTCAATAAAAATGAAACCAGTTATTAGGCTAACTGAAATAACACCATGCCTATCTCTATGTATGGTGAAGGAGATGTGATGATGTGGGGTTAGTTTAATTTCTAAACTTTTCCTAATTTTTTTTTAATTAAAGCCTTAAGGTCAATTTCCCAAAAATGTTTTTTATTCCTCTTTTTAATCAACTTAACGTGATGGGAGCTCAGGGCCCGTCACCGGGACGTAAACTCGGCGTTTTTCGGAAGTGCTGACTTCTCTCATAAATTGCAAGCATTAAACCGTCATAAACATGCTCATGCCATACATCATTTGAAAGCTTAACATCTCCTGATTCCATCGAGCCCACACACGAAGCAATAAGGTGACTCACAACGGTTATAATCATGTTCTGAAGTAAAGAAACACAGAAAGATTTGAGTCTAATCGAGTGTGTGTTTCCTACCTGTCTCCTCGTGTATTTAATCACAGCGGTGAAAAATCGACAAAAACCTTAATTTCCTACTTCGAAAACACCCTAAGGTATTAGAATATCCAAGCCTTGTAATCCATAATTATCTGGTCCCTTCACAATCTTGTAGTTTCAGGCCAAGTTTTGACGTAGAGAAATCTAGATAGTGCATCATTTCTCATTTTTTTATCGATTGTAACAATTTCCCTGTGCGGGCTAGAAATCAAATCGACACACCATTAGAATCTGTCGCTTCTGCAGAGTCCAATGAACCTTGTTCCCAGCCAATAGCATCAGCCTATCAAGAGATATCCTTAAGCTAAGCCAACGATATTGCACAGTCGCCATTGGGCCCACCTGGGAAAGATTGACAGTGGAGCCCACGAATTCGAAGATAAGGTCATTAAACTGGCATCCCTGTGTAGCCAATAAGAAGACGAGTTGATTGATACCAAACATGGCCAACAAAAACTATTCCTGTGATCTCTTACAGCTGTCTGAAGGCAAAAATATGGCCTTCTGATGGCATTTCAACATTTCATGAAATTATGATTACTTATTTCTATAAATCTATGTATGTACTTCTTTCAGACATATCTGTGAGTGATGTGGATGTGTTTTTGTATTTCAGAAGTTTTGTATTTAGCACTTTTCTGGCTTTTTTAGAAATAAGAAATAAGACAAACGCACAGACATATCTGTAGAAATACATTCATATAAAATCCATTTTATTACTCATTTTTTTCTGGATTTTTTCTGTTCTAAATTGAGACATGTGGCTAGAGTACTATTGTAGTATATAGCCCATGTAATATGCTTACAGTAGTGTTTTTTATTAATTTTTCAGATGATTTACTTGGACGGAAATAGAGATTCTGTGTTCTAACCTCTGTAGCTCTGTGTCAGTAAGGCCTTGTGTCACACTGCCACTAGAAACAACAAGTTGAGAGTGTTAACTTCCCAATGAACTCAGGGTCATCCCAGAGGGCCAAAGCATGTGGAAACTGCAGCACTTTTTTAAGGACAAAAATGTAGGCGAGAAAATCATATATTTTCAAGTGTCTCTAACGTTAAGCATGGTTGTGTAAACTTTGTTAAGCCACTGTATGAACATTGAACAATTATTTGGTCAGTGTTTCATTTTATGTAGATCTCAAATCATGACAATTTTATTGCTTATTCAGATTTGTGAATTTGCAAGATATTGTGTTATTATTAGTATATATATATATATATATTATTTGTTTTTAACCAACAACAGAAGGATATGAACACACTTAGATCAAAATCTATTAAATTAACAGTAACCTTAAATGACATGCAACATGTAGATTGTCTTTCTTTATTTTTTACAGGAGCTTGTAAATTCAGGGGTTGTTGATCCAGCCGCATACGGACCTTTCAACAGCCACTTTACTGCTGTAAGAACTGCGCCTTCTCATACAAGCACGCCCTGCTCCCCCCACCCTGTCCAGGATATTGGCAGGACAGAAGCTCCTAGTCCTCTTTCCATTGCTCAACAGATTTCAACAGACATCCTGAAGGCCACGGAGCCTCCTTCAATGCCGTCAGCGCCACCACAGCATCCTGCAGCAGGCCCGACAGCTGCCGGTGCGCCCCTGGCTCCGAAGGCCAGCGGCTCAGAGACGGCGGAGTCACTGACGAGCATCGGCAAATTTACGGAGGGGTTTGGCAAGCTAGAAGCTCGTGTTGCTGCTCTGGAAGAAGATAAGGTGGACCAGTCACAGCTGATGCACCTTAAAAAGCTCATCACTAACCATGGTAACTTCATACTACCTGGTTATGCTCCTGTAGTTATCTAAAATTGTATTAGTGTTGACTGACTTAAAGGATCTTAGCATGTTTTTCTCAGTCAGATTCTCACCCTAAACAATAAGGTTGTACACAAGTTTAACACTTATTTTAAATTAAGAGAGTTCTGTGTTTTTTGGTCTGTGTATATAAAAAAGGAAAAGAAAACCATATATGGAAGAATAACTCGTATACTTACAAACATACCATGCTACAAGCTAACTAAGCTAAATCTCATGTATACAGTGCACAACTATGACAAAGTTTTTGTCTTGTAGAAGGTGTATCTGTTACTTCACTGACTTGTACTCATGATGTCATATTGTACATGTAGACTCCCAGGATGCATTGAATAACCTGATGGATCAACTGAACCAGCAGCAGAATGAAATAGACAGCCTGATAAGGGACCGGGAGAAGGTGAGTAAGAGGCAGCAAAATACCATCCAGAGGGGATTCCTGCTTTCTTAAAACTCAACATCAGCACCAAACGCCTCAGTATCACATACACACATATTCTCTGGTTCTGGTTGTGATATAATGTGTCTGTCCAAAGCTGGACATGTCAATGAACGTAACCGGCTACGACAAAGAAAGCCCCTCAGAGGCAGCTTCAGGGAGCGAGGAGTCAGACAGCAAAGCCTCTCATGAGCTCAGACATCAAATATACTACCTCAGGTAAAGACAGGTGGAGACACACAGGGAGAGGGATCAATCTCCAGAATATATATCTACAGTAACACAGGAGTTTTTAGAATAACATCCCAGCCACAGTTAAAAAAACGGTTTACACATTTTCTTTTATAGCGACCTTAAAAACTTAAGCACGCGGGAAACATGCATAAGAGTTTTTAAGAACACTGAAGTGAATGTTCACAGTTGCCGGTAACAGAAATAGACCTATCTGTCGGTTGCTCTACAGAGTTTTTAAGTTTCAAAGTCTCCGTTGTAATGTCATGTACTGTATAGTTACAAAAGTATTTGATCAGAGATTATTTACACGCAATTTTCTTTGTATTTCTTCAAACTAATGAAATACTTTGTGTTCCAATTGAATAGTGGAGAAAAACGCGTAGTTGCCCGTCATCAGTGCAGTTAATTTGTCACATTATAAAAACTGAACTTTAAAGTCACACTTTAACTGAGAGTTTTGAGAGATTTGTTCCTCAGGTATGTGCGTGTGAGCATTACTTGAATATTGGGTCTCTCTCCACACTTGTTTCCGTTGGTCTGTGTTCATGTTCGTACCCTCATGTCCAGGAAGTCTTTGCAGAAGCTGGAGGACGACATGAAGCAGCTAAAGGCTAGACAGGCATCATCTATGGAGAGAGCAAAAGACCGACACCTACAAGATCAGGTCAGACAGGAGGACAAGCTGCTGAGAGACCGTTGAGGGGAGTCAGTCAACAAGGACACACAGGGTTATTTTTTTAACGGGAAGACCCATCTACTGTTCTCAGTCAAACCTGCTTCACTTACAGCAGCAGCAACTTAGAGCTCTAGTTCTTTATATACATTTTTAAATACTGCTGTTGCTTGCCTACAAATGGCAACTTCCATATGTTTTCACCTGCAAGTTTAAACTGCTGCTGCTGTTACTTTACTTTCATACATGTGGTGCAGCATGGCCTTTGTAAACCTGGTCTGACAATGAGTAAAAAGCCCTGTCCTGTGTAGAATCTGCAGCCTGCCAAACCTAGAAAAGTTTGAGTTACAAGCCATCATATTAACATATATAAAGTTTTAATAAAAGCCCAGTATGAGGCGGCCATATATTAGTCTAATCTGAGTTCTCTGCCCTCTGACCTCAGCTTGACGACCTGCGAGGCATGTTGCAGGACATGATGCAGTCCTTGACCTGTCAGCTGTCCGATGCTGGGCTGGATGAGAGCAGGGATAGCCAGGGCATCGGTCAGAGTAAAGATCAGAGATCAGACTTGACCACCAGCACAGTGAACATGGGCAGGAAGCTCAGCCTTCTGTTCCAGCACTATGAGCAGCTGCAGGACACAGTGAACAGCCTTCTCCAACAGCAGACTGGAGGCAGAGCAGAGCCACTGAAGGACATAGAGGCAAGCTAAATCTGTAGCATAAGGCCGTTCGGTTCACCAAAGGCAGGTGTGTGTGTATGCAGAGCCGATTCTTGCCATCAACTGTCAGGAACAAATTACTGTAATGATCTCTGGACTGTCGACAAATGCTATACGCTCTGGAAGTGATACATTTAACCCATTTTGGGCCAAATACCGCTAGCTACTTTACATCTATTTTCCATCCCTGTTTATCCTCTCCAGGTTGGCAGGGTAGATCCAAACTCAGCATGCGCCTCCGAGAAGTGGGGTGTACCCTGGTCAGGTCAACAGTCTATCTACCTAACCTGTTAACTTTGGACTTTTCTATTACAGACTTTAGATCAACAGTTTTAAAAAGGATCAGAATTGATGCAGCAGGATCAGAAATATCCAGTTTTTTTATTCCACACTATATTATTCCCTGTCAAAACCTGGTGCCTACATTACATTACATTACATTTGACTCCCCTGTCAGTTGGGTTTGGAGATTGGGGCTCATTATGCTATCAGCAGCCTGCAGCCTGCAGCAGAGATGAGAAGGGGGGTACAGACATCCGGCAAGAAAAATTATTTTTAACCCCCCACAGTACTTTTAAATTCTTTTTCAAAGTTGTAGTCTTCAACCAATGCTGACTCATGTGACATCACATGAGGACATTTGTCACACAGCTCCTTCTGGAGACACAAAATGTTTTATACTACTTTTATCTTTAAGCACATTTATTTTCTTAGCATTTTTTGCATAATCATTTTTGTCACATAGATAGGGTCAGGTGGAAAGTTGCCTTCACCAAAATCACAAACATAGGTGTGGGGATTCAGTTTTGCCAAACCGTGGCTGACAGAAAGACCTGTTGTTTTGGATGAAGACATAGATTTTTGAACTCCAGAAATCCAAACAATTGGTATAATACTCAATTCCAACGCTGAACTTTAAGCATACATGTAGACTCGGATGAGGACTGGACATCAGTTCGGACTGTCCCAGGTGAGAATCGCTGAGGTCGTTAGTCCACATGTGAGACATCTTCAACAAGTCCAGTTGCCTTTGCTTCAGCACTTTGACCAATGACCCAAACACACACACATGTACATGTAAACTCAGTTTAAAGGAACCAAAAAAATACAATTCAAATTACAGAAATGTGATATCTTGTAATGTAACAATGTGAAATGTGTTTGAAAGACAGTTTTTTAAATATAAAAGTTGGTTAAGAAGTGGTTTATGATATGAATTTGCCTTTCAATTAATAGGACAGGAATTAGTGTGTGATGTATAACTTTGTGTGTGCAAATCTGCGTGCATGTGTGCGTGCTTGTGTGTATGTGTGTGTGTGTGCATTTGTGCGTGTGCGTGGATCAGGACATGCAGCTGGTGAACGATGTGCAGAAGGTGATCCTGCACCTTCAAGCAGAGTGTCAAAAGCTGCATGAAACCACCAGATGTCTGCACGAGGACAACAGACAGAAACAAAGCCACATAGAGGTAAACAACAACTTTCTGCATGTTTTTTCTTTGTCTTTGTCTCTTTTATTAACGCTACGTTGTTTCAATTGACTCACGATTTTTGTCAGATACTGTAGTAACTTTTCAAAATGTAAATAAATGTCCAACTAATTGGTTTGACAGTGTAATATAATACCTTTTGAAATAATCAATTACCACATCCTTGTATTACTTTAAACATATTTGTTGTAATAATGATATTGATACTGAAAATATTATCATCCCTCATTATATTATTTTTTTGTCCACTCAACACCAAATATAGTTGGTTTCTATCTGACCTTTGACCCTTGAAATTCCTGTAAAAGTAAAATTAGCCAATAATTATTGTTAAATATTACTGTTCTTGTTTCCACAGGAGCTTTACAAGACGACAGAGGAGCTGGAGGAGAAGAAGGCCGACAAGGAGATGGTTGCGAGTGAAATTGTAAGTAACTGACTAAAGGGTCTGCCTTTATATCCTGCTTTTCCTGAACCTCTTGTTGTCTCCTCACACCTGAAGAAAGCAGATAAATTTGCTCTGGAGAGCAAAGTGAGCCGTCTGCAATTTGACTCTGTGACAGAGCAACTCAACGCCATGTTCCACGAGCTGCTGAACAAGGTGACAGGTCATGAGCAGGACTGGTACAAAGTGGTCAACAAACTCTCTACCGAAATGGAGCGTAAGGTGAATATCTGAGCAATTGAACACTATTCTATCTGTGACACCCCCAATGATACATGTGAGGGTTTGTATTTGTGATTGTCTGTGACGTTTGACTTCTGATCTCTCTGCAGTTGAATAGGATGGAGTTGGACTCTGTGAAGGATCAGCTGGAAAATCGCTGGAAGAACATCCACGAGAAGCTGCAGGCTCAGGGGGCACCAGAGCACGAAGATGCTGCTGGTATCAGAAAGTAAGTGGTAACATCACTCTAAGAGAGGGAAAAAGGGATCAGTGGAAGAGTTCTGTGTTGCACTAGCTAAAAAAGATGTGTCTTGAGGTGTTTTTTAAAAGTTTCCACAGAATCCAAATCTCTCAAGGCTAAAGGTAGAGAGTTCCAGAGCCTTGGAGCCACCACAGAAGAAGATCCATCATCGCTGGATTTAAAACGCGTTCTGGGGACAGTTAAAAGGTCTTGGTCGGAAGACCTTAGAGAGCATCCAGAAGTGTGGGCATGTAATAGATCCTGGATGTAAGCGGGAGCTTGACCATGCAAGGCTCTATAAGTAGTAATTCAAATTTAAAAATACACTCTAAAACCTACGGGAAGCCAATGAAGAGCCTTAAGCACCGGAGTAATGTGTAATCTCCTGCTGGTCTTAGACAAAAGTCTTGCTGCTGCATTCTGTACAACTTGCAATTTGTCCATGGATGATTTGTTTAAACAAGTGTACAGTGTACACAAGTGAAGAAATAAAAGCATTAACAAGCATCTCCATCACTTTCAATTTCACATGACTGTTAAAACACACAGATTTGTCAAAAATGACTCCCAGTTTCGCACAACATTACAGTCAGAGAGTGATAGAGCCACAATGGCCTGCCTGGGTTATGCTGTCTGGGGCAAAAATCTTAACCTCAGTTTTATCTAAACTTAATTGCAAAAAATTGTCAGTCATCCATTTGTTAATGGAGGCTAAACAAGTGTGCAACAAGGACAGTTTGTCTAGCCTATCAGGGCTAAAAGATAAATATAATTGGATGTCATCATCTTAACAATGGTAAGATATTTCCTCAAAACTACCAATAATCTTTCCAAGAGGAAGCAAATACAGACTGAACAGCAGGGGGCCGAGCACAGAACCTTGGGGCACACCACAAGACAAGAGGAGCAGACTCTGACATATACGTTCCTATGGACATAGCAAAACTCCTGTCTGAAAGATAGGAAGAAAACCATTCAAGAGCTGATGCATTGACGCCTACAGTTCTTTTCAGTCTATCAATCAGAGTGCAGTGGTCAACAGTATCAAATGCTGCACTGAGATCTAGTGGGACCAGCACAGAACATTAACCCCCATCAGCAGCCATCAAAATATCATTAGAGACTTTAAAGAGAGTAGTCCCAGTCGCTCGCATGTGTGTGTGCTGGTAACTCTGGACTCCGCAGTTGGACTGGCACTCGTGCGGGCGCACGCCTGCACACATGTGCGGAGTCCAACTTTCTAAGAAACTACCAGCTGATTTCAACCTATTGATGTACTAAATCAGGTTGCACTATTGAAACCATAGAAACTTAAGTGATGCATTAATAGGAAAAATCTTTTGCGCCATCTAATCAAGCAGTCAACCTTGTACTACTTTGAAATACACAAGGTTATAGCCAATTATTTGTCAAAGTAGGCATAACCTTTTTTTTTATTTCTGTCCGCAGGCATGGAGAAATTAGGCCTACACGATTCATTCTTAAAAAATTGCATTCACGATTCTCACACACCCCTGTTCACGATCTCATTTTTAAATAACTTAGATTTTTTTTTTTCTTCTTTATTTCGAAGAAACTCCCATTTCCCTGTCATTGTGGTTTTTTTTCCAGACAACTCGTGGATAGATTTCACTGCCTCTCTTGTGACCGACCTGTTGTCATGCACACCCCTGGACAGTGAGTCAATACTGAATACTGTGACTATTAATTATATTATTGTATCTACACACAGGATATGAATTCAGAGTTATATATTTGCTCTTTATTTTCACTGTCTGTTTTCTAAATTATTCCTCAGATTCAAAAATAAATTGACATCATACACTACAGTATCACTTGTTCTCTAAACTCATCTGCTTTTTTGTATTTTTATGACAATAAAAGGCATCTGGTGAAGCAGCCGTCCACTCCTGGATTCCCCTCACACAAGTCCATCAGGCCGTTTACTGTTTACGCTCTGGAGCAGTTTCGACAGCACTACAGGAGGTGAGACCCGCAGAGTTACTGCAGTCTACCTGCTCTCACTTTATCTACTGTGTCCTCTGTTCACCAGCAGGGAGTGCAAGAGTCCTAAAGTAATTATTTAAACACACAGGACCATAAAGACATGTTTTATGTCATATACTGTAGGTGTACGCTCAATGTAAAAACACTGTACGTCTCATCTTTCAGACATTCAGAGCATATGTTAATTTCTCAGTACCTGATCTATTGTAAGCTGGTGTTGCCGTCTCAGTCTGAAACCAGGGTCCAACCGCTACAACTTTGTGGTAGCTGGCAGGAGAAGGGAGCAGCTCCAGAAGAGCCATGCTGTGATGTGCAGACAGATAGAGAGCATACAGAGGAAACACTGGGACAGTACCCCCAGCTACGGCACAGCGGGCGACAGCCTGATCCAAAACCAGCCGGGAGTCCTGCAGTGAGTCAGGGACAGGGCAGAGGACAGGGGAAAGGGTATGGTAGGGGGCAGGGGAGAGGGCAGGGGGAGAGGATAGGGGAAAGGGCAGGGGGAGAGGTCAGGGAAGAAGACGGGAGAGGAAAGGGGGAGAGGAAGAGTCACTCTATTAGATGTTTGAGTCTGTAGTCCTATTTAGACGAGATTTGTGTGATTTCAATATCACTTGCACTGGTTGAAATCTCTCTGCAATGTAACACTCCTGCAGATACCAATCTATTTCTTTTTACTGTTAAAGCAGTCTAATGGCACTGAGAGGAAGTAAGCTTAATGCTTAGGATAATATGACACTTTATAAAAGCAGAAAACATGAAAATTAATCAGGATATAATATAAAATAATAAATTTAGTGTATAATAAGAGCATAAGAAACAGCATTTACAACAATACAAACAGTGACTAGAAATAACTAGTTGCGTATTAAAGCAACATTAGAGAACTTAGAGAAATGTTTCAGTGGTTCATCAACTTGTAACAGGGTAAACAGCACTTCTGCATTCGCTTTGCGGCTCTCTGCAAGTTTGCCAGATCGGGTAGCAGATCTGCAGTTCCAATGAGAAAATATTGCGACAATATCCCCTTCCAACCTGTAGGGGGGCCGAAGCAGGAAAGGTTACTAGTGTTGCTTTAATTGCAGGAATGTAAAACAGCAGTTCTTCTCATTCCTATTGATCCAAATTTGAAAGTCTACATCCCTGGGAACAGACTTTAAAAAAGAGATGCTGCAGACTCACAGTTTTTCTGTTCTCTCATGTCATGTTTCTGTCTGACCGAGCAGCGAGCGGATCTCTGAAATGACAGACTACGGTCACTTGGCTGCGTCGCGGAGCTGCGGGGGGAGTCACACGGTTACCTTGGCAGGCCAGCGACGCCCCGTCCTGCAGTTCATGAAGCACAACCCCCAGACAGAGGTGGACGCTGTGATTCCGGTACTGATAAGAGTTTATCCACATTTTAATCAGAGCATGCCAGTATCTAGATATGCTATATATATACTGTCCAAAACCGTCTCAGGGAAGCTCATCTGCATGCTCGTCGTCCAGGTCCAGCTGATATCCCAAAGCGTCTTTTTTTTTTTTTTACTGAATGGTTTTTGGACCCCCAGCATAATTATTGGCCTGTGCAATAATTATGCTGCCTAATCAGAATCTTCATCCTTTGATGGATTTTCTCGGCAAAGGAGAAGTGCCAAGACTAACACCGATTTTAGAACAATATTTGAGAGAAGTAAGACTTGTGTGTGCATAAAATAAGTCTTAGATTGCAATCTGTGTACCTACATTTGATAATTTAACTACACAAAGCTGATGATACTTCTGTACTTTGACTGCAATAAGATTGTGAATACAGGACTCTTAATTGGATATTTATATTCCCATTTGGGATCCGAGTATTTCCATTTTTTTTTTTCACCCAACGGGAATTCTTCCCAATAAAACTATTGACTATATATCAGATGTTACCGGCTGCCTCTTGTCCATTAACTGCTCTCTCTCTCTTTCTGCGTCTGTGTGTGTGTGTTTTGACTGTTTAGTCGGAGGAGGTTGATATCATTGGACTGGACGGGCATATTTACAAAGGTCGCCTGAATGCATCTACCATCAGAAATACAGAAACTAAACTACCTACAATCTCTACCAAAGACGGTAAATGTATTCTATTAAAGAAGACTTACTTTATTAATCCTGCAAGTGGAAATGAAATTTAACCCTACCTCTATTAAAAATATTACTAACATTATTTATAACTATATTCTATTTTACCATCTTATTATATGATAACCCAATGTGTTGATGGCTCTTTCGGCCTTGAACCCACTACACTGAAAATAACAGTCTGGATAGTTTGTGTGAAACATGAAGCTCTCACAGTCTTTGTTGTTGAACATGATTCACGAGAGCTAATATTATTCAGTGTATTTGGGCCGTGAGCTAAAGATTTCCAGGTGAGAAACAGCTGGTAGGGTTTGTGGTTCTTGCTGTTAACCCTCGTTACATGTTGCCCTGTTCCTTTGATGGCTGCAGGCGTGTGCAAAACCAAAGACAAGGCAAGGTGCTCCCCGTCCCTCAAACCGGCTTCTTCTCCAGAGGTGGGACACAGCCCTCCGGTTTATCCACCCCACAGTGCCAAGAGTGCCCAGTGCAGCCGCTCAAGTGAGACACACAAACACACACACACACACACACAGACACACACACACACACACACACACACACACACAGTTCAGAGTGTTGTGATACTTGTCTGAACAAGTCACCTTCCTGAACTGATTCCTGCATTTTCATCACAAAAGACAATAGTCTCACCGAGCGGGTACCACTTAGTGTGCTCTTTTTTTCCTGTCTGAGCTTTACATTGACAATTCTGGACAAATGTTGCCTCCAAATCAGGTTTATTGCCAAGTAGTTTTTTTCCACATACAAGGAATTGGACTTGGTGTTTTGATGCATAACAAATAAAATACCAAAATATAAAATCAACTAAAAGGGCACTCAGAGAGTACATACCTCCGCCATGGCCTAATGCCCTATGTCACAGTGTTAACCAAAGTGAAAAGTAATTTGTGACAAACAAACGAACAGAAAACATAACCTTAAGTAATTGGTAATAAAAATATGTGCAAGAATATGTAAGATATATTTGTTGTTGGGATATTTCAATCTGGATCAAAGTGGTGGAACAATGCCTCTAGCAAGAGAAAATACAAATTTTAAGAATATAAAACAGCTGCCTCTGTTGGGATTGAAGGGCTAGTTGTGGAGGATTTACGCCATCTTTGCCGTATTGGGTGTATAATTAAACCCACCTGTGTGGGAAGTATACATTGTAATTGCCTGTGCACACGCTGAGGAAGGACACTGCCCGAAACGGCCACTGTGTGGCAATAAACTGTCAAATCGGAGTGCTGTCCTAATAGCTTTATTTATGAATATAAAATAGAAAAGTATAAATTTAAAACATCAGATCAAGCCAAAGATAGAGTCACCTAATGTATAGTTCTAAGACAGCATTTTGTGTGTATGTCTTTGTCCATTTGAAGCAACATCAATGTCCAAACTCAAAGCGGAGATGTGTCATTGTAAAGGTGCTCGCATTTCACACACACCCACACTGACACACACCCTAATACAACTCACCTGAACCCCCTCCTCCCTTTCTCTGTGTCCAGCCTCCAGCAGCTCCGGGCGGGACTGGCCCGTGTCGGCTCTGGGCTGCACGTCTATGCTCGGCTCTGTCTCTCCGGCCTCAGCTGCAGCGGTGAGCCTGAACTTAGAGCCTGCTTCTGAGCAGCTGCTCAACATGTAAGGGCCACCACTCAGCTCTGCTGGTTTTCATATGGAATTAACCTGCTTTAATCCATTTTGTTTGTGTACTTTTATTGATTTGTTGCTTATTGTTGTAATGTTTTTTTTTTTTGCACTACGTGTCCCATAAATCCCCTGTCAAACACTAAATCCAGAACTGTGACTTCTCTTTGGATTTGTTTTTGCCCATATTATGAAAAAAAACTTTTTGGCAATTAAGGGTGTTATTTTGTGTCTCTGGTGCTTCTGCACGCATACAAATTTGGAAAATCTCCACTCTGGCTGGAGGTTTTAGAAAGACTCGTTTTCAGAGATGAATTCTCTGTTTGCGTGTAAACCATAGACCGTTAATATAAATGGACAGAGCATGAGTGACGTCACCCATTGGTTTGTGGAGATCAGAAATGAGTC
>NC_048421.1:19745442-19764843 GCF_013103735.1 Etheostoma cragini
AGTTACTTCCGCAGTGGTTGCACTTTTCCGAACCGGATGCTCTGTCCATCAATATATATACGGTCTATGGTGTAAACCAAGCCTCTCCTCTCTAGGCGTAGCTCCTATGGCGCCATTTTAATGCTACCAAGCCATCACCCGCTATTAAATTCCCATTGACTGACATTTGTTTTGGTGCCACTTTGACAGCAAATAACTTTACATCTGAAGCGTTTAAAGAGTCTATTTGTCCTTTGCTTATTTCTAAAGAAACACAACAATGTACAAAAGGGTCCATTTCCTTGTTTCTCACATTATGGCTCCGTAGAACGTTGTGTAAAAATAGGCTAACGGTTGTGTCATAACCAAGTGACTTACGTTGCACACTGGGAGAATCACTGTGCATGTAAACTGAGACAAACGGAGGTTTAATCAGCCGAGGAAGTGAGGAAAAGAAGAGAGAGGATGTGATTTCATGCTATTTTCGGGATTCTGATTGGCTAACGTGGGTTTGAGCTTCTCGTTACACTGCCACCTACAAGTTTGGCATGCCTTTGACGGCATTGGCGGCATATGTACACTGGTATGTGTAAATGAACACTTTTCTGAACTCGACAGCTGTGCACAATGTTATTTTTGAAACCGGAGAGGTTGAAATGTCTGTTTATGAAAATAGCCCCCCATGTGTAAACGTAGTCTAGGAGAAGGCAGAATGAGAACGATGATGCATGACTTTCTTAAGCAGTCTTTGCTGTGGCCGACCTACCCAAACGGCCAGCTCAGTCAGGAAAGCCAGAGAAGCCAACTGCAGGCTGAAAAGGGAGGGGTCGGAACACAACCCTTCTGCAATAGCCTCCTCCACGCAGTACCTAGCAACCAAGGAGGACACAGAGAATTAAAAAAAAATGATGGTCTCTTCAGAAGAAGTAATTATCTTCATTAGACGACACAATCTTCTGAACATAGCCATACTGAAATATACAGAGAGAGCTGCGTGGAGCAGATAGTCTTAACAGTGCACTATGAGTTCCTGCATGGTTTCAGCGCAATTTCATTTTTGTCTCAAATTGTAGACATCTGTCCTTGATGCGCTAGCTGCCTGTCCCCTGAATACACTGTGAAAATGTCCCGTCTTGGGAGACAACACAGGGGTTGTAAAGGTCAAACACTAGGGGCACAGCCTGTGCACCAAAACAAAACAAATCACTTCAGCCAATCACAGACAAGAGGGTCAGTTAGTCATGACAGTTACAGAAACATGGGGGGAGGGGCGAGCTTGCTCTGTTTTTTATGAAATGTACTTGGAAGGTCGACAGAAGTGACCATGCAGGAACTCATAGTGCACCTTTAATTAGCGTTGTAGCAACTCATTTGGCAATGGCTTAAATGTAACGGATGTTCAATAATATCAAATTTACGCACTTACTTAACTTTTATTTATGAATAACTTTTAGTAACAACGCCTAATTTAAACTTTGTCTATTGCATCAACTTTCCGCTTTGTGTTAATACAACTTCACCTGTGAAGTTTCACCTTGTGTAAAAACTTTACAAAAGCGGTTTAGGGAAACTACAGTGTGTGTGTTCATGGTATTGAAGGACCCAGGTAACCCAGGGCAACAGTGTGGCTTATTGATGTGTTTTTAACAACAATGGAGCTCTATGGCACAGAGGAAGACTATATATAAGACTCTGTATCACACAATACTTACTAATAGATCCAGTCACTGTTGGCTTGAGTCTTTTGGTGGGATGAAGTGAAATATAGATAGAATTTCACCACTTGTACTTCAGTGTAATGGTTTATTACGGATCCAAGGATTCCCCCAGAAAAGTTGTTATGTTGTTGTGGTGGCAAGTGTCTTTATTTTCGACAAGGGACTAAGACTGAGATTAAGACTGATGGCAGCATTAATGTAGAGCACAATAGTTTCTGTGATAACAGATTCATGGACGAAATAGGGAAATTTAGATTATGAAAAGGTATAAAACATATGGGCCTACATTAAGTCAGTGCTAAAAGCTAATTGGAGATTTGAAAATATGACTGCGTCTAACTTTCCAGTTGAGCTGTCCGACTTTAAATGTAGTTTAAATAACGTCAAAAAAATACATTAAATGATCATTCCCAGTGGCTTAGGCCTGGTGGCAGGCTACCTAGGCCCGATGGGCCACCAGGCTTGCAATATACTGGGGGAAACAATAGCATCTAACATGTTGCTGTAACACTGTGTAGAGCCCTGATGTAAAGTCACATGCTTCAGGGGTGACACACTTGGCTGCTCTCCTTACCACCACACAACATATTTCGGAAACCAACCCTTTATTTAGAGGAATAAAGGGTGTTGATCCCATCAACTGCCAACATTGTGTGGCAGGAGGTCATCAACCTGGGTGTTGCATCATATCAGGGGAAAACATCACTACTACACAACATCCTGTTCACAGAAACAATCTGAGAGCAGGAAGGACACGTTGCCAAGAAAAGATGAAAAGGGAGCGGTTAACTTTACTTTGAGGTGCAGTCACACAACTCGCCCCAGATCAGTTTCTGACATTGAAGAATTTGGTTTTATGTTGAGGGTTTTGAAGTCTGCGGTTTATGTGTTGGCAGATTCATTCTAAACTATTTTATTTTGAAGACAGAAAGTACATTTGCTTAAGTACTCTACTTAAGAACAATTTTAAACTCTACTTCAGTATTTCCTTTTTATGATACATTATACTTCATCTCCACTACACTTATCTGAAAGCTTTAGTTACTTTTAGGATTGAAAAAGAAAAAAATGACTATAGTAAAAGTACCAATACATCAGTGTAAAAATAAAATGTTACTATACAAAAAAAATCCTGCTTAAGATTCCAACTTAAAGTGTCTATATGTAACTTTCAGTTTGTTGATTCTAACGGCCGCTTTAGACAAAAGTGGTAGTGGTGCCACTGCCCAGTGTGAGGCAAGTGCAGATTTGAGTCACGCATGTTCAGATGTAAACAGTTTATGACATAACTGTCATACTGAAATTTGTGAAATCCATGAAACAATTAACTTTTCTCATTACAAACAACAGAACATGGGAATCATTTCAAAGATATTTTAGCTATCTATCTATGATTGATTAGATGCTAACGTTAGCTCAAAACGCCATTCAACTGACAACCTTTGTTGTGTTTGATTGCTAGCTTGTAGCTAAGCTAGCAGTCATTTAAAAGACGTTGTAGCTATATATTACAGTTTGATTGCTAACTTTAGCTCAAATCACCATTAGACTGACAGCCTTTGTTGTGTTTGATGCTAACTTATTGCAAGCAGTGAACCAACTTCGTTAATTAGGTCAATTTTTACAGTATTGACATTGCTACAGAAATCTCTCATTAGCATCTTATATGCTACTTGTCGCAAAGCGACGCAGGCGCAACTCAAATCTGCACTCTCCTCACATTAGATCTTTTCTTTACGTTGCTGTAGGCCTATAATCCACTGTATTACCGAGTTAGCATTACCGGGAGGTCATATAGTTGCAATGAATGTTTTCATAGAGAATGAATGTTTTCTCCAGTCAGAAAACATTCATTTACAATAAGAGAATACGTTACAGATGCAATGGTGCATTTCAAGTGTAGCATACTGTAACTTAGTCTACTTTGGAAGTCTAATAAGCTAAACCAGGTATCACTGTCACTGTGTCACGAGCCAAAGCATTAAGAATTTATTGAACCAACGTAATAATAACTTATTCGATTATAACGATTCATCTAGCGCATTTCATGAGACACAGGGATGCTTTACATGCCAAGTACAGGGGGACAAGGTGAAAGAAAATAGTAGACCAACACAAACACGGAGTAAAAGGAATAAAAAGTCTGCACTAAATGAAAGGGGGACATCATTTTATGTCGGCTACTGACGTACAACCACACAATCTAAAGTTATTTAATGAATGAAAGACATTACAAACCCGAGGGCCAATTCATGGTGGATTTTGAATCAATTAATATCCTGTAACTGTCCCCCTCCGCTGATGTTCTTTGTAGTTCCATCTACCTGCCGCAAATCATTCTGTTACTTTGCGGGAAAAAATCAAACCCGGGCAGAGGCCTTTCTAAAAACTAAATAAATATATAATAGTATTCTTTGGGGCGACCTCTAGCTCACCCAGTAAGAGTGTCTGCCCCATGTTGGCTGAGTCCTGCAGCGGCCGGGGTTCCAATCTGACATGCGCCCCTTTAATGCGTCATCCCCCATCTCTCTCTCTCTCTCTCTTTCTCTCTCTCTCCCCCTTTCATGCCTATCAATTGTAATAAAGGGAAAAAGCCCCAAAAAATAATTATTATAATAATAATAATAGATCGTTTTGTCTGTCTTGTGTCCATGGTCCCTGCTGTGCTTTTTTCTGACGGAGTCTTCATCATTTCTTCCTGTTTCCATAACCTCTGTCTCTCCGTCAGTTTTCCCAGCCTTTGTTTTTTTTGTTCTTACCTTTTTCCCTTCTCCCTCTTTTGATTTTTGGAGTTTAGGGGTTTGGATTTTGGATTTTTGGATTTGGCTAATTCATTTGTTGCTTCTTGTGTTCACCTTGGACTGTTTGAGGAAATACCCTGCCCCTTTGCTCTTCTCTGACTTTTCCTTAATAAAACCTTGTGAACCGGCTCCCACTGGCCTTCCCGTATCTCTGCTTTTGGGTCCTCATTCCTCCCCGCCTTAACAAGACCATTGTATAAAAATGACAGAACTATAGAAAAAGGAAAACGTTACATCCCTCCATGACTGACATCTGATTCTATGTCACATTATTAGATAATATTACTGAAGCGTCAACGTGCGAGCAGCATGTTACTGCTGTAGCTGCTCCAGATGCAGCTACTTTTTTAAAGATGATCATTTAGTTCAGTGGTTCCCAACCTGAGGCTCGGCCCCTCCAAAGTGTCACCAGATAAATCGGAGGGGTCGTCAGGTGATTAATGGGGGAAAAGAAGAAGAAACTAAGATCTATATATCTATATGATGTTTTCACAAGCTGGACTTTTATGTCTCTATCTTTTAGTGAAATATCGATCATTTGTTATTAAAAATGAAACCATGTGAGACGTTTAGAGGAGAAATGTTGCTTTGGTGATACTGATAAACATATCTATTCATTTAAATAAAAACAGGTTTAGTAATTCCTTCTGTTTTAATACAACAATGTCTTTGTAAGATTGAGGATTTTAAGACTAACTTTACATAACTGTATAAAGTAAGTGACTCCAACTAAAATGCGTAAATACTATGCAACGTTAGGGGAATGTTCAATGTAACTAAAAATTAACATTACCTGAACGTTAAGAAAACTTTCCATGGGAGCCAAAACCTAAATGTTCCCAGTTCTTAGCTGGGTACTATAGTTTACAACATGAATATGTCAGAACATGCCCTTTCACTGGAGTAAGACTGAATGCAGGACTTTTATTCAATGTGTTGGTACTTTTACAGTGGTGGGTATGTGGCTCTTTAAAGCTCCATAGATCACTGCACCCTGAAACAGAACCTGGTTTGTTTTAGAACCTTTTTAACAGCTGCTTATGATTTGCCTTCGAGTCCTTCCATTGAACAAAACATCTCTACACTTCTTCTTTGAAAACAGTTGTGTCATGTTGGGACACTTGGCTCTATCACACATTAACTGAAACAGCAGCTCAGCTGCGACCACATCCTTCCTCCGTCTTCATGCTAAGACAAGTAACTTTCAGTTTGGGAACTCTTTTTTTTTTCTTCTGCTTTCTCAGCCGTTCTTTAGCTCTTACAGTAACAACCAAAACGACTGAGAAAAAAGGGCCGTCAGCAGTGAGAGATGAAGCCACAGAAAGTAACAGATCATACCTTGTTTTATTAAACATATAAATACAAATTCCAACAGAGGAAATGAATATAAAGTACTTGAGAGAAATCTCTTTTACAGAGTCATAGATTAGAACAGGGAGAGAAATTACCGTCATCCACGGTATCCATTAAAAAAGAAAAGTAAAACACCCAGTTTGTAAAATCTTCAGGGTGTTTAGGTCACATCAGCTGCATTTTACAGATTCCAGATCTCCATAATCAGCGTGCAACACCGCTGCATGGAGCCCTACCTCGGAGCTGAGCCAGTAATCTACCCTGCAGGAAGCTCGTACAAAGACAACCCCCGCCGCTCGTCCATTAAACGCAACAGCAGACGACCCGCCGGGTCACCAAAACTCATCAGTCAGGAGTTCAGCACATTTCAGACATTTAAACATTCAGCTCGACTCGTCCACAAACTGATTTAAAGGAAAAATCCGCCCTCAGGTCACTCAACCAAGCAAAGAAAACCTGTCAACCTGCCTGATTGAAAGCACCAAGGCCTGATAAACAGAAATCATGTTCACTTTTACACAGCCAAGTCTTTTTTTCGACAAACATTTGAATGCATCATTTCTACCTTTGTAGGCGTCCCATTGACTTCCATCCATTTCAGTGAGGCCTACAAATCTTGCAGACACTTAGTCTTTGGAGTGGTCACAAAATGATCGTTTTCAAAGTGAACATACATGTTTATGTAATGTGGTAATATTGGAGTTGATTTGAACTTTAAAGCTATAGTGCGTACTTTCTGTCTGTTTCTAAGTAATGGCAACAAAACTGTTGGAGTGTCCATGCAATACAAGCCTTCCACGCCCACTCCTCCTCCACTCAGTTGCTGGTAGCCAAGGAGGACATGGAGTATTAACAAACATGGACTCTTCAGAAGAGGTAGTTATCTTCACTTGAGTTTCTGCGTTGGGCGACCATAGCCATGCTGAGAAGTCTAGAGAGTTGTGTGGAGCTGATTGTCTTAACTAGCTTCGTAGCAACTCATTTGGTAACGGCTTGAATGTTAGGGACAAAAACGGTTACGCACTGTGCTCGGTTTTAATTCAGTTATAATGAAGCACATTTTCTAAGCCGATTGCATGATAATATCAATCTAATTTTATCAGTCAAATCAACGAACAGCAGTAAAAAGTACAACATTTTCCTCTGAGCTGTAGAGGAGTAGAAGTATGAAGTAGCTTACAATGGAAATACTCAAGTACCTAAAGCTTGTACTTAAGGACAGTGCTAAAATATATGCACTTAATCTTTAAGATGTGAGAATTGCTTTTACCCAATAGTATCATGTTTTCTGATGTTTTACAAAAACACCCAATTCTTTGCTGGATATAGAGAAATGGGCAGATACACTGATAATGAAAATGTATCGAGACGTTTTTAGTCAATCAGCACTTGCATAACAGCTCAATCAATGTGTCACTTAAATATTCACCGTGATGGAATATAGTACTAAAGAAAGCTTCAATGGTCTGCAAACGTTTTCATAAGGCTGCCTGCAAGTGAGGAATAATAATAATAATAATAATAATAATCTGAAAATGTAAAACTGTCATGGGTAAATTCAGAATGGTCCACAAAAATATAATATCATTAAACCTCCAAAAACTCCTTTACAGGAGGTAAAGTACACAGAAAAAGGAAAGTAAATGTGTGTATGATTACTGTAGTCATTTACTCTGAATATTACACAAGAAGCTGAAAGGTTCACAGAACAAGTCCAGAGGTGTCACATCTGTTTTTCAGAGTGTTTCAGGAGGGATTTTGCTCATTTCATTCCTTTCTGTAGCAGATGTTAAAATGTAATCTTATCAGGTTGATGATTTTAAAGAGCTGTGAAAGTGAAGCCTGACCTCCTCGAGCGAGAGTCAAAGTGAGCCTGTGTAAGAACAAATAAAAGAGGAAAACCATACAGAAACAGTGGACATATGGATTGTCTGTGGGAAGCGGTGAACAACTAAAATCTTTTCTCTCTCTCTGCATCCCGTCGCTCCGTGATGTCAACGGTAAGTGCTTCCTCTTCCTCGTGAAATGAAAGTAACACTCTGTTTTTCACAATTTAATCTACTGGTGATTTATTTTGTGTGTGTGCAGTGGACAGCGAACACAAAGAGTCCCAGTCCCCCCCCCAGCCTTCTGTCCGTCCGTCGAGCTCTGCTGTAAATTCTTTAGCAGCAGTTTGTACTTGTTTAAACCCTCTGATCCTGTCTGCGTCTGCAGCAGAGAATACATTCAGAGCACATGTGGGGCCTCTCCCATTCACACAGACAGAGGTAGGAGTGGTTGAGTGTCTGAAAGGTTGTGTGGAAAATCACTGAGTTGCCCCCCCCCCCCCCTCGCAGGCAGACAGACGGACGTACAGACAGAGACATGGCATCGGTACCTCCAACATATTCTTCAATCAGATTCAAATGTGTGTTTTTGTGAGTTCCTCATCAGCCTGACTGACAACCCTCTGGCTTCATGTACAAGACCGACTGGTTATCAATACACAGGAAATCAATCAGACCCAACTCTACGAGGACCTCAATGAGGCTTCCCAGCACTCTGAAGAATTACTAAACTCCTTACTACTCTCGGACAGACGGGCTGAAAAAAAAAACCAGCTCTTCTAATTGTCAAATTATTGCCGTTCTACTCATATTTTTACTTTTCAATTCATCTTCATTCACTGTGTGTCTGTCCAACACGACAGTTTGTGCCTCACGTGTATTATCATCATATTTATTACATAGCCTACGAAGGGATTTACACAATCCTCAAACACTCTTTTATCCATCTGGATGCAATAATATTCTGTCTGCGGCAACATAAAAAAAAGATTCTTTTGCCGCTGTATTGTCCATCCAAGTAGACAGAAATATGTTCTTTTCGTACGACACGAGAAACAACTAAATATATAAACTAATTTCTTTAAATGGGCAGCCGACGTGCACCGAGAACTTCTATTGACATTTGTAATAAATCCAGTCAGCAGTACTAGTGTGATTCACTTAGGGCTGGGTATCGATACTCAATACTAGAGTTGTTCTGATACCAGTATCGGAAATACCTACTACTACTACTATTACTATACTGCCTAAAACGCAGGCATTGGTACGCGTAGAGCCCCGAAAAACATCCACGTTTAAAAGTATCCGGACAAAACTAATTAGATCCATTCTTTTTTTTGCCGCAGCAGTTATCTAAACAGGAAGTTGCGCTGTGCTGCCCCTGGTGGTCTCGCATTGCCAGACCCTCCTCCAAAGCGCGCTGAAGGAAGGTCTGGCTACTCTGGTCTAATGGCATTTCTTTAAACCAATCAGAATCGTCATGGGCGGTGCTAAGCTCCGCACCGAGACGCTGCTAAATAGTCGCGCAAGAGAAAACCGTGATTGGACAGATAGTCTAGCCAGCTGTCTGGATTTACCCTGCACTCCAGGACATTGACTATGCCACTGGTAACTACAGAGCAAAGTGTACAGTACTGTATGCAAGGCTTCAGTTTGGAGCGGTGGCGCTAGTGTTGCTAATTTAAGTGTCAGTTTTCTCCAGTCAAACAATACCTGCATTCCTTTTTGTAGCCAGATCTAGAAAAAACAGACACATGGTTTGCTTTCGGTCACAGCCAATCACCGCGAGCGTACTTTGATCTAATGTGACATGTGATTGGCGCAGAGTGTGATGTATTTTATAGAATCTGTAGTTCAGCGCGGCGAGACACCACCATAACAAAGGTTAAGACATTCTGCTGTAGGAGTAGAAGTATGAAGTAGCTTACAATGGAAATTCTCAAGTACCTAAAGCTTGTACTTAAGGACACTGCTAAAATATATGCACTTAATCTTTAAAATGTTAGAATTGCTTATACCCAATAGTATCACGTTTTCTGATGTTTTACAAAAACACCAGATTCTTTGCTGGATAGTTTTAATAATTTGAACACTTTCAAAAACGCATTTGTGTAGAAATCATTTGGTCGAGGAGGGGTGGTGCTGGCGTTTAACGCAAAGAAATAAAAAGTATCAAAAGGTACTCTGTTGGTATCGGTATCACTTCAGTAGTGCTGGAGTTGGTGTTATTTAATTTTTTTAAACAATACCCAGCCCTAGATTCACTTCATGTAATAGTAATAATAATGTAAATATAATGAAGAAAAGAGTTGTGTTGTGTCATTTATTCAATATTTCTGGTTTTAGCTGCCTTCAAAGGACCCCATTGCCCATAAGCCCACAGAACGTACTGCTACATTCTCAGGGGGGTGTAGTTTTTGTTTGTATGCTCACAAAGTAAGCTGAATATGAAAAAGTAAACTTGTCTAATTTTTTTTTAGATGAAATAAATGCTGAATTAGAAATGACATTAGTTACAGGAGTCGGTGGATCAGAGGCTAGACAGGAAGTGACGCCATGACTCTGGCTCTCTATCAAACTCATAATAAAACTTTATTTTGTTTTCAAGTCCGACAAATAAAGACAGGAACCATCTTGTCTGGATCAGAGAAATCGCTCTTAATGTGCAGCAGGATGAATATTTTGTCATCCAGGTGAGTCTTGGAGGTGCTAGATGTGTTTGTGTGTGTGGTGAATCTGTCCCGGGACTCAGACGTAAAGGTAATACATGAGATATATAAGGGTGTGTTAGGCTTCACTGTGTGGAGCAGTTCTACGGCTGTAAAAGAAACCCACTGTACACCTGCTCCGTGCGTCTGATGCCATCTCACCCACAAGCCGTTCTGTGTGTGTATCTGCTGCTTATTGCCGACTTCTGAGCCCTCGGAAAGAAGAAGAGTTTCTAAAAACAACAACAACAAAAAACATGGCTCCAATCCTCAGAGTGCTCTGCTGGGTCCTGGGCTTGCTTGCATTGATGATGAAAAGAAAGAAGTTTCTCAGTGTCGCCACGGGAGACCGTGCAGGTTCTTCCTCGCCTCGGATGACTCGTGATGAAGACGGTGAGGAAGAGTGTCTCCTGCTGAGTCTTCAGTTTAGAAAAAATAAAAACAAGAGAGGAAAATAGTGTCTTTGTCTTTTTTTCCCCCATTTCCTCTCATTCCACTTTTGAAACCCCTATCTCCCCCCCCCCCCCCCCCCCCCCCCCCCCCCCGAAAAAAATAGATATGGCTACACATAAAACAGCCGCCCTCTCCCTGCCCCCCCTCGCAGGCAGCCGCTCAGTCTCATCTCTGGCCGTGGAGCGCTGACACAACGGGGGGCTGCTGGGAGTTGCTGGACTGAGAGACGGGGGGCCACATGGGAGTCTGTTGCAGGTGGTGGTGGTGGTGGTAGTGGTGGTGGTGCATGTGGTGGCCCGTGGGCGACGAGGGGGGCAGCCAGGCCGGCTGGTGGCTGGGCGGCGACGACGCCCAGAAGGAGCTGAAGCCCGACGTGGAGGAGGGGGCCGGGGGGGAGCAGGCCATGGACGCCTGGGAGGGGCCGCTGCCGGCGCCGGGGCCACAATCCGACGCTCGCAGCTTTGAGAACATGGTGATGGCGTCCGGGAAGTTGGGCGGCGTGGCGGGGGTGTTTCTGGGAGTACACATCTGGGGGACGAACACGACAGGAAGGACGTTAACAGACAGAAGTTTAAAAGTTGAACATCTTCCTTTATTTTCCAAAACATAGAGATTCTCCTGAACAACGTAAACATCGTCTGTTACTTTGCCTTCTGAGAGAGGCTTAATCGGTTAGTTTGGCTCCAAAGTACTTGTACAAGTATATCAATACTTAGAGTTTTCATATTTCTCTTTATTCAGTTAAATGAAAAGGAATTCTCTCACACACACACACACACACGCACACGCACACGCACACGCACACGCACACACCTCTTCAGCTGTTTACCTCCTGCATGAGTGTGTGAGACACTTTGAATTTCCCCCTCTCCTAACCTTAACAGGGACCATTTGTTTGTCTCTTCATAGCCATTCTTTCAGCTTTCGTTTAAATGTATAAAGTTCTCAAAAGTTATCTGTACTTTACATCTGTGCTTCTGCTGCGGTGCTTCTATTTCCTGCGTAAGATCGATTAAGTTTATCTTATGTTGCTGCTAGTTTAGCCAGATAACTAAAAAAAAAACACCGATGTTGGAGCCATTAACCCATGAGAACGTTTACATGCACACTCAGATTCCACTTTTATTCAGAATATGAAAATATTCAAAATTTTATACGGGGCATGTAAACGTATCATATTCTGTTTGGATAGTCAGAATTAGGCCGTATTCCATGATGAATGTCGATAAAGACACGTGGGAGACGGCTGTAATATTCTAGAGAGGGAACTACTAGAACTGTTGGGTCCTCGTAAATTATAGAGTGTGGTCTAGACCTACTCTATCTGTAAAGCTTCTCGAGATAACTCTTTTTATGAATTGATTCTATGAATAAAATTGAATTGAATTATTCAGGTTCTTGGACGTGTCCTGTGTACTATGCGTCTAAGTCAGGGCTTTAACCCAGTTTCCAACACACAGCAGCTTGCCTGTTTACGGCTCACGGTGAGCTCTGGACACAAACCAACCAGCCAACAGCTTGCAAGGCTGCATGCCCAAAAGAAAAGAAGGAGAAACACACGTACTCTTAAAGATTATGAAAAACAAGATTTTGGATATGAGTTATATATCAATTATAGCAATGCTGACATCTTCAAGAGGGTGATTTGAACAAGTCCGCCATCGCTGGAGAACTTTGGGAAAAAGAAATCCTATTTTGTAAACTGGACGTCAACGGTGAGCCAGAGAGGACGTGAACAGAAATGCTCCTGCTCGGCTCCTCGGGGAGCGCCGGTGTTCAGGCTACATCTCTGTGTACATTAGAAACAATAACAGCTCTCATGACGCCCTGCCTGCCCCCCCCCCCGACACACACACCCTTTATGTTTTAAGTCCCAACATGCCACAGAACCAGCTCCCTGATAACAGAGTCTGACCTCACTGCAAAACATGCTCTGTTGCACTATTTATGAGACTGATTTCTTTTAGTTTTTTTTCTTCATAATATATAGTAATAGTTCAATAGTTTTGTCGTTACACGTCTGGTTTATTATTTAGATTTTTCTATGAATTGATATGGTTGATGGTCCTTACACTACTTCTCTTCTGTGGTTAAGACACAGTTCATCTGTCAGTAAAGTTTCATTACTGCTGCACCAATGACTTCTTACTCCTCCGTGCTCAGAGCCATGTTAGGACAGCTTGAGTTTATGAGGAGGAGGAGGAGGAGTGTGTGTGTGTGTGTGTGTGTGTGTGTGTGTGTGTGTGTGTGTGTGTGTGTGTGTGTGTGTGTGTGTGTGTGTGTGTGTGTGTGTGTGTGTGTGTGTGTGTGTCTTGCAACTGATGCTCCCCAAGGTTGCTCCGCTCGTTCTCTCAGACGTGTACAGCCCTGCACTCTTACTCACACACAAAAGCCTTGGGCGAGATGATGTCACCGCACTGCACCCAAAACAATAACAAACCGGCTATACACACACACACACACACACACACACACACACACACTTCCTCAAGCTACAACAAGCTCGGCCCAGAGCAAACGACACCCAGACGAGGGCAGACGGAAGGAGAAGGAGGAAGAGAAGGAGGAAGAGAAACCGACTGAAAACAAAACATGGCTGCAGATGTCGGCATGCTCTTCCCGCGTGATCAGGATTAGACAAACCCCGAGGGAGAAGACTCAGATATGCACACAGTTAGAAACAGTTAGAAACAGTTGCGTAACACACAGCCCCAGGCCCAGGACACAGCCACAGAAACCCTATTTTATTCATTCAGACTGAGTTTTGTCCAGCCAATCCTCTTTGTAAGCTGGTAATTACTGTTCTACAGGGCTGAAATTAAAGCTTAAACAGAGCCCACACCCATCCTCAAAGCAGAAAGACTCTTAAGTGCAACTGAGATCAGAGCGTGACACACCCTCTGTGATGTGTTTTGGTCTAAATGAGCATACACTTCAGTTTTATAAGAGAGATGTGAAACTTCACACACGAGACACAACAAATGTTAAAAAGGAGCAAAAAAAAAAAGTCCTCCATCAGAGTCCAAAGCTCCCTTCGCCTTTTTAGATATTATAATGTGTTCACTCGGGTTGCATTGTGGGTAGTTCAGAGGGCCTGGGGATCCCCAAGCATTCAACAAAAAAATTCAACAGAGCGTGAAAGCTTCAAACGTTGGACGATGCACACACATTACATTTATATTTTCCTCACCCCCACAGTAACATATTACATATTTATTATTCCCGCATTTAAACTTCTACACTATATGGCCTTTTGTGTCCTGGATTTACATTTGGACTGCGAGTTTTGCTTGTACACATTGTTGGAGGGAGCCTGAGAACAGCGACGGCTTAAGACCTAAATCTAAGTCACACAGGTGAGATTAGCACTGCTACACTATTAGAGTTTATAACCTGCTTCAACTATTATCCATTGCAATAGAAAATGTTCTTTATGTGATTGTTTCCAGGACCAGTAGTGTGAAACTTGCTGATGTTGTGTAAAGCCCAGCTGTGTGTCTGAAACCAGCAGGTCAGCTGTTTCCTCCATCCCTCCGTCCAGTACGAGGGATTCAGCTTGCGTTCAGCTACACATGCCTAATTTATTTATTTATTTATTTATTTATTTAGGGAGGAATGGACGTACCATCTGGTGGTGGTGACTGGGGATGTTGGCCTCCTGGAAGAAGGAGCTTAAGGCCGTCTGCAGAGAGAGAGAGAAAGAGAGAGAGAGAGAGAGAGAGAGAGAGAGAGAGATTGTGTTATGAGCACTTTGATTTATAACAACATACATAGAAGTGGCGAAGTCAAACAATTGCCTTCTTTCATCCCTGGGGGAAGACCTGACCCGACCCCCCCCCCCCCCCCCCCCCCCCCCCCCCCCCCCCCCCCCCCCCCTCCTCTTCGTCATCAGCGTGCGTGTCAGTTAACACCCAAGCAAAAACTATTATCTCCAGGCTGGGATCTAACTACGGGTTAACAGACCACAGAGCGGCCCTTCCAGATTAGCCACAAGCTAACAGACACTGATACAGAGTGAAAGTTAACAGGAAGACTGAAGCTGAATGCACTGAGACTGGAGTGTTTCAGTCTGAAGACGTCCACAAACTCTCATTTAAGATACAACAACAAAACGGGTTTATTTAACAAAGCGGAAATGATTCATGTAGGGCTGCAACTGATCAGCTGGTTCATAAAATGTCATGAACCTCAATTTCCAAAAGGCCGAGTTGACAAATTCAAATTGTTGTTTTACCCACAAAACATTCTAAAACCCAAAAGACATTTAGTTTAGACTGTCATTCCTTTGACTTATTTTGCACTATTCTCTAACCTTTTATCACCAAAAGATTTCTGAAATGACTGAATGGATGTTGTGGAGAAAATGAGAGTATAAAGTGTAACAGCAGCTCCGGTGGCCGCCTCCCTGCTCAAACAGGGAAAGGAGTTGGCTTCTTGCCTCGTAGCTCTTTGTTGTGACCACAGAACAAGGCCGGTGTGAACAAACACACACTTCATGACCTCTGAGAAACAGGAAAACATACCCCGGCTATAATAATTCCTCTGCATGAGTTGACAGCCTGATTCATATGCATGATGGGAAACACCGGGGGGGTGATGTCATTCTTTAGAGAGAAGCTAATCGGGCTGGGAAGTGAACTCCTCACTCTCCAGTTATGTGGCCTAAATTCTGTATTATAAGAGTCCTGTTTCTCCAAAAGGAGTTTGTAAAAGTTTAGAATGCTGTTGGTTCACTTTTCAAATGTTTTGAGGACAAATCGTCCTCTAGTGTGGGATGTGGAAGTGAAACCGCTGTTGGGAGAGCATGCGTTAGTCGTGCAGCAAAGTAAGTGTGACTAGGGTTGGGTGTAGGATTCAGTCCACTTTAGTAGTATTTTCCAATATGGGATTTTTAAAGCCAATACCGATACGAATATTTACTAATGTAAAAATCTGATATGCCGATATATATATATATTTATATATATATATATATATATAAAAACAAAAATCCAGAAACGCGTTACAAAGCATAAACAGATTTAAATAACTAAATCAGATTTAGTTATTTGTAGTTATTCATGAGTTCTCATAATTAGTTTTATTATCACAACAGAACAGAGGAACATGAAAATATATTAAAGTTCTGATAAATAAAATGTATAAAAATACAAACTTACGTTACGAAACTTTAATTCCTTTGAACAAAAAACTAATTCAAAATTATTCAGATTTTTTTAAATTTCTTTTAAATTGGCCATTATAAATGCCGATACCAATAGATCGGGAAATGCCTAATATCGGCAGATGATATATCGGTCGGCCTCTACATTTTAGGTACAGACCAAATTGCCTCCTTAGTATTGAAAAATGCCTTGTCATTCAACTTCCAATACCTAAGGAGTAGATCTCATCGGCGCCAGTGAGCCAATGAACGCAGCATGCTTCTAGCAAGATCTAATCATGTTTGTGATCGGCAGTTTTAATGTTACACATCGTAGACACAGGCAGGAAAATGGGTGTCTTACAGAGACGGAGCTACGTAGTAGGAGCTCAAAAATGTATGAATGAATTTTTTATTTTTTGGGCATTTAAGCCTTTATTTATAGACATGAAAGGGAAGAGAAGGGGAATGACATGACAGCAAAGGGCCGCAGATCAGAGTCCAACCCGCGGTCACTGGGTCGAGGAGTAAACCTCTAGAGCGCCCGGTGTACCACGTGAGCTACCCAGGCGCCCGAAATGTGCCGTAATGTTGGCACGTAAAATTGGTATTGAAATAAAGGCCCCGGTATCGAAGTCCCAGTATTGTTATCGGTACCGTGATCAAATATTTTGGAACAAGACTCAGCCCTAAGAGTGATAAGGAGAGGCTTCACCGTGTTGTTACCAGGACAGGAAGTATCAGACAGAGTGTGAGCTTGTTTTACTGCTCAGCGTAGCCTCCATTTTCCCGGAGGCCTCTTTCTCACCAACACATGAATGAATGTAATGCCCCCCCCCCCCCTCCCTCTCCCTCCCTCCCACGCTCTGGTTGTTTGACAACAGCAGCGGTAATACAGGAATGTCTGCCGTACAACGTGACACACATCTCAAAGTGTCAAGATGCCTCGCTGCTTTTGTGTGTAGAGCCTGAGTCGGCGCGGCTCTTTGTCTCCCCTCACTCTTTTTCTCAGGACCTGGGTACACACACGCACACACACACACACACACACGCACACACACACGAGGAACTAAGTTTACCAGGTTTCTTTAAAAGCTCCTTCACGGGAGAGTTACCATAAGACAACAAAACCTCACAGTGAAAAAAAGGTTAACTTTATGCAGCACGGTAGTTTTAAAGTATTTTTCTTTCTTTTAATTTAGTATTTTGTTGTATAAGTGTTGGAGTGTGGTCACATGTTAAACAACAAAGGTAAAGAAATTACTCAAAGTCTCTTCTTTTACAAACAAGTTCTGCTCACAGCAATGAAGACAACATGAAGTTGAATAAATGTCAGTTGAATTGCATTTATGTCTCCGTGACAGTGTTACATTTAGTAATGATTAGCTTAGCAGCTAGCCAAGGCTGGGTTAAAATGATCTTTTCCCCAATTAAAAGGGATCTTTGTTTTGATATGAGACCGGCGGGCCTCAGGGTGACGGCTGAGGACAGAAGACGCCTTCGGCCTCGGCTCAGAGCCAGAACCAGAACGCAGAGGATAACCAGGCCACTGCTGTCACAGCGACACGACAATAGTGGGTTTACTCCAGTACGCTCTCACACTGACTGTCTGAAAATACACCCAATATGCCAGAATGCATTTTATTGTTTGATCTCTTTGCAGATGGAATATATTGGGTACATTTAGGGCTGGGCAATATATACAAATTATATTCATGTCATGATATGAGACTAGGTATTGTCTTAGACTTTGGATATCGTAATATCGTGATATGAATAAGTGTTGTCTTCCCATGGTTTTAAAGGCCACATTCCAGTAAATTGGTGTGATTTTCTGAACTTGCCAGACATTTCTAGCTGTTCTAGACATGACATTTCCCTTTTCCCCCACTTAGTCATTATATTTTTACATTACTAAAGATTATTTATCTGGAATCTAAGTGTGAAGCTATTTTGTCAAAGCATCAGTTGACAAAACTAAAATATCACCGCAAAATCGATATTGAGGTATTTGGTCAAGAATATGGTGATATCTGATTTTCTGCAGATGGCCCAGCCCTGGGTACATTTCTGTCACTCTGGGTCCTGGAAGGCTATGATACATTTCACTACATTCCAAACGATTAGCTGATTAATCCAGAATATCATCGCCGGAATAATCATCGTTTAAAACACTTAGTACGGCAGTCCTTCTACATTTAGCCAACCGCATGGGGTAAATTAAAAATAGATACATGCTCAAACAGTAAGGGGACAGGAAAATATCTCCTGAGAGGAAGCACATTGAATTCCATGTGTGAGATGCTTTTGTATGCTTTCTCAGCATTGATTCTTCTGTTTTTGTATGTTGGCTCCTGTTTGTGTGTTTGGATTGGATAACTGTGGAGAATATGGGAAATTTCCTTTAGAATGGATTCCTATATGTAGAATGTATTTAACGTATTCTCAGCACACACTTCTGCTTCAGTTTGACAGTCAAATGTGTGGCATTTTTGCTTTAAACATTTTGTGTACCGGTGCTTAGTGAATATGTAGTCCGCTATATATAAAGCACTTAGCGCTGGTTAATACTGGTCATATCGGTGCACAATTCACATAGATATATAGACGTCTATTCCTCGACACAGCCGGCCCGGGTTCAAATCCAGCCTGCGGCCCTTTGCTGCATGTCACTACCCCTCTCTCTCCCCTTTCACAACTTCAGCTGCCCAGTCCATTAAAGGACTAAAATGCCCCAAAAAATTATCTTAAAAAAAAAAAAAAAAGAAGAAAAAAAAGGTTTCTATAATAAGGTTTCTTTCATTCCAACTGAAATATTCCCTATTGGCCGTGTGTGGTAATCGGCAGGGCTGGGTATTGATTTCAATTATTTTAAGGGACTGAACTAAATTGCCTCCAAAGTATCTCATAAGCATCAGTGAGCCAATCAGCATGCTTCCATCAAGATCTAATAAGCCTGCTGATTGCCTCTTTCTCACAAACACATGAATGAATGCAATTCATTTGTTCTCTCTAAAATCCCTATTGGTGTCAAAGATCCCACATCTATTGACTTGTTCAGCCCTACTTTAGAAGTAAAAGGTCCTCTCACTGCAGCCCTGAGTCAATCTGACACCACCGAGCTCCTGAGCAAGTTAAGTCAATCCCAACAAATACCTGAGAGGAGCCGGGCCTCCTCCTCCCACCCCTCTGGTGAACCAGCTGGCCCAATAATGAGCCCTCGGCCCCAACAGGTGGAGGTGTGGTCTGAGCAGAACCATCTGCTGGATGTCAGAGATCCTTCAGGTGTCCGTCAGCTGTTCAACAGGCCTGATATATATCATAAACACACACAGCCATAGGCCTTCGTGTTTGCAATAGAACCCCAGATATGTACATGGTGCTCAAAATAGTAACTGCAGGGCTGAAACTAGAGCTGGG
>NC_048421.1:19764853-19796894 GCF_013103735.1 Etheostoma cragini
TCCCAATATTTTCAACCAAATACAATTTCACAAAATTAGATTTATATCCACTTTTCACTCATATTAAACAGACTAAAGCAGCAGATCCTCACACTGGAGAAACAGAGGATAGATTACTGGACTAATTATTTCAGCTTTTAATAAGTGTTAGTAGCACAGGAAGGCTAGTTTAGTATGAGAACAGCTGGAAGGATAACACATCTTAACCAGTCTAAATATAACTAAACAAGACTAGGATCAATGTCAGCCCACTTAGCTCTAAGTACAGTGAGTATGGTCTCTAGATCGGCTGCCGGGCTGGAAGAAGTAGTCAGATCCTTTACTGCAGTAAAATCACTAATAGTGAAAATGCACTGTTCAAATACAAGTATAGCCACAACAAGTAAAACCCCTGCATTCAAAACCTTACGTGAGTAACACAATGTACTTTAAGTACGAGTGTTGTGCAGTAAAATGTTCCTGATCAGTGTTTTCCTATTATATCTGATGTTTCTGGATTATTAGTACTACTGCAGTTATGTATGTTGCATTTTACTGCTGTAGATGTTTAAAGTTGGGCTCATTTTAATGCCTTTATATACTGTTGGGTAGTGCATCCCAAGATCATCATATCTTTATAGAGTTGCTGTCCTGTAAGAACCCTGTATCGCTAAAAAGACAAGTTCTCATGTCTTTTAAAAGAGATAATTCAGCTTAAGAAGAAGTACATTTTTTAAGAAACACTTTATCTTTCAGTTTCAAACATTAAAAATCAACTCATCTGGAGATACATGGTTGTCTTTGGGCAGAAAAACTGTCATTTGAAAAGTAATTAAAGTTGTTAGATAAATGTAGAGGAGTAAAAAGTAGCATGTATAAAGTATGGCATGAAATGGAAATACTCAAAAGTACAAAATTGTAATTCTTGAGTAACATTCCACCACTGATCTCCTTTTGTAAAATTACCAAAAAGTTAAATAGTAAGTTTTTTTTAGCAGTTCAGAAAACATATTAAAGAAAGATGTTTTCTTCTGACTAGATAACATGAAATGTGATTTGAGGGATTGTTTTTAACCCGTTTCAGTTTATAATCCTGTGAGATTTGAAACAAGTCAAACCTGTAGTTCATAATGAGTGAGTAAAGGATGAGAACGTGTAATCAGACGGGCATTGTGTGACAAGATGGCAACAGTGATTTGACATGAAGCGTTTGTTTAAAGGACAACACCCATAAAACAATAACCTAGCTTGAGCGACCATACTGTTTTATAGAGGCGGCTAGCGGCTAGGCTAACAACAATTAGCCTGGCAATGACACGGTGAATTCCTGTCTAGAATGTAAACAAAAAAACGACCAAGTACCACGTCCTCAGTGCTGCTAACTTTGCTAATGTTAGCTACAGGAGCGCGTGGTTGTTAAGCAGGGCAGAAAATACTCAAAATAACCAACGCTATGAGTTCATTTAAATGTGTCGACAGCTGGAATATAAAATAAGCGGCCAGACATTATAAGAGCAGGCTACATGAAACGTTCAGTCTCACCTCAAACTGCCAGTGGGCCGCTTGTAGGAGCTGCTTCGCCTGATCGGCGGCGCATCCAGCCGTCAAAACAAACTGGTTGATCATGACTTGATGTCTAAGTTCGTCCATGTTCACCGACATTACCGTTTTCCCCGCAACACGCAGTTGCTTTAAAGTCGAAAATACAACTAATGAAATGAAATTTTCACTTGAATCGAGTTTTCGGAACGTCTCAAATCCTTCAAACCCGGTCCTGCCTGCTTTCCTGTCTCCCACCGCTGAGTCTCCGCAGCCTCCACCAGCAGCAACAACAATATTTTCATGTCATCACCAACAACAAAGAGAAGGGAGCTCCTGATTGGACGGCTACGCAGCGAAGATAGTACTACAGAAGCGCCGATTGGCTGACGAGTTTAAACTAAGTGGTGCGCTTATTTTAAGAGCCAGAGACACCGCCGATAGGTGGAGTCAAGCAGAGTAAAGTTAACAACCTCCCCGCCCTCGTTTCGGTTGTCCACGCGAATTTATTCATGTCTGTTATACTGACGTCATTTGTTTGAAAGGATATCGGACTTGAATTCAAAGTACTGATAGGCTGCTTCGTTTGGCAGGTACAGTATGTGAGCTACTGTAAACATATTATCAGTAAATATTTGTGTAATAATTTTCTGATCTACTATATTTTATTTTAACATACCATATAGTAGAGCTTATTTTATACTATTTTATACCGTGTTATACTTTACTACTTTACTGTACCATATTAATTTGATATTCTACCTTCTACTGTTGTACTAGCCTATATTGTTGCACTAGGCCTATAATAATAATCATAAGAATATACATTATTATGATTATTATATAGCGCCATATACTATATCTCATACTATATTATTATTAGTATTATTATTATCATTATTATAATTATTTGTAGTAGTAGTAGTAGTAACAGTAGTAGTGTTACTGTATATTATCACATTATACATATAGTCTGATGCATGTTGCTTACATATTGCTGATATTACCTCTTAGTTTTGTCTTTCAATGCTCTTCAATAGTTTCTATTTTTATTTTTATTTATCTAGTTGTAGTCTTCTCCTTATAGTTATTATTAATTTCATTTCTTTTTTATTGTACTTCTGTCTTTGTGCTGCTGCAACACCTGACTTTCCCGGCTTGGCGATCAATAAAGGCTTGTCTTATCAGAAGGATAACATAAATACTTAATGATTGACTATTTTAAGTATATTAAAATATACACTACCGGTCAAAAGTTTGGGGTCACTTAGAAATTTCCATTGCCCTCCATTATAGACAGAATCCCAGCTGAGATCAGTTGCATTGTTCATTAACCAGGGCAGCAGTTTTCACATTATGTTATGTGCTTAAATAATTGCAAAAGGGTTCTCCAATGTTTTCTCAGTTAGTTTTTTAAATTAATGCCAGATTGGTAAACAGAATGTGCCTTTGGAACATTAAATGAGTGGTTGCTGATAATGGGCAATGATAGGACCGATAGTGTATGGACACATATTTATATAATATCTGTTAATTAATGTTATTTCGTGTTGCTAACTCATAAATATTATAAAAGTATTTTTTTCATAATTACTTAATAGCTTTATGAATTACAACAGCCCATAGGTCACTCGTCATATGCGGTTATATATGAACAGTATGTCAAAGTTATTTTTTTATCTAAAATAATTTTCTATCACACATGAAAAACAAAACTAAAGAAAGCTGCAGGATTTATATAAAGACCAAGGTATGTGCAAGTTAAATTAAATACAACTGAGTGTCTTTAGAGATCTATTCCATCATCAGCGTTTTAATTTGGACATCCTGAGCGGTCGTCCTTACTGAAGAGACATGTGTGGAACATCCTGACTGGAGCACAACAGTTCTCCTGACGGCTCTAAATGCTCATCAAGTGAAGGCAGCTCTTGTTGGCCTGCAGGCTGACATGCACGCTTTCTCAATAATTCAGCGGTGCGGCAGGTGGAAGCACATCTTAAAGAGGAAGTCTATGAATTATGTATTGTTGGAAGGTGTTATTACCTCATGGGTGTTTGGTGCTGAAGAAACAGAAACCTCCTGAACACAGACTGGCAGTTTTAAAGGGACAGTTTGGATATATTAAAGTGGGGTTGTACCAACAAGGAGTACCAACATGGAAGCTATGAGCAATGTGCTGCTGTGGACGGGGGCGATAGCTAAATGTATATTAGACACCTAAAACAAATTCATGAAGAGAAAAAAGTGCTGTCCGATGAGAAACTGTTGCACAGTTTTGGGCCAAAGGTTTTATGCTTTAACAGAAAGTGTGGAATGAAGAGCAGTGATTGTCCAGTACAATATCTGGAGATGTTGTTCAGTCATCCTCACTGATGCTGATGTCTGTAGATCTTCTCTCTGATTGGTTGAAGGACATTTCTCCACCAAAACAAGAACATGAGAGTAAAGAGGCTTTGGTAAAACTCTGGAGTGAATTATTAACATGAAACTGTCTCCACAAATTGGACTTTGTCACAGAGCGTCCTGTTTGTTTTCCCCACAGGTTGGAATGGAGTCCATAATGTGGATATCAATCCATGCACAATCCTGCACAAAACCCTGCAGCTTTATCACCTTGAAAACAGATATTGTTATGTGTTTCTTCAAGTTGTTTCACATTTTCAATTGTACATTTTTTGATGTCTCTTGACTTTTGCACTATATTTATTGTTATGCACCAAACCACCTTCAAACTCTGTGTTGATCCTGACTTCAACTCCTGCATCTGGCTTTGCTGCAGTAAAAGTACCAATACACCCCGCTGTAAAACTTGGTAACAGTAAAAGTCCTGCTTTCAAAATGTTGCTTTAATAAAAGTATGCAGTGTTTAGTATTATCATGAAATGGTTAAAGCATCAAAAGTATAAAAATGTCCCTTTGTGACAGTTATACTATCATTAGACTGTTATTACTCATGCATGCACGTAAATGCAGGATGTAACTGTTGAAGTTGGTTGAGCTGGAGCTGATTTGGAACTATTAACTAATGCTTATTTTTGCTTTATTTTTGGATTAATTGATGCTTTTCTCTATTAATTGTTTGTGAACATCATGAAATAGGATAGTAGTAACACAGATATTTGCACATGATAATATGGTCCTTATTATGCACTTATGATGCCAAATAATGCAGTTTGTAGTTACCTCATTTCCTTTATAACCTTGGTTTTCTTTCCAATGACCACTTTCCAATGAAGGTACATAAAGAAACACCGACCCAGTGATACACAGCTGCTGAGTCAGACAGTACACTTCATTCTGTCATTTAATGTTGTCTGACGCCCTCATCTGTCCAACAGCTGGCATTACCTCTGAAGGCAAAACAGGTTGAAACAAGTCACATTGACTACATTTACAGTTTAAAGAATTTCAATCGTTTGCATGAAGGACCTTTCAAAATGAGTCTTGTGGGCAGGTATACAGGACCTCATTAGATTATGATCATTCTCAAAAAACTCAAACTACAGCTTCATTAAACTGATTTCAAGCTGCCACATTACTTCTGTCATTATTTTGAATTATTGATTAACCTGCTAATTCAATTTGTGATTGAGCACTTGTCTATTAAATTTAAGAAGAAAGTGGAATATGATTATCATAATTTTAACCTGACCAAAGTGAGTGCAAAACAATGAAAAAAGAGGTGGAAAGTTTACACAAGTACAAGTTCAAGGTACTTGGAATACACTTCAATATCTCCATTTTCTGCTACCATATACCTCTAATCCGCATCTCAGAGGTACACATTGTACTTTTTGCTCCACCACAGTTGTCTGACAGCTTTAAATGTTAATGTGCTGTATTTATATAGCGCTTTTCTAGTCTTAACAACTACTTAAAGCGCTTTTCCATAGTACAGGCACCATTCACCATTCGCACACATTAATACACAGTGGCCGAGGCTGCTGTACAAGGTGCCACCTGCTCATTAGATGAACATTCACACACATATAGCAACTTGGGGTTCAGTGTCTTGCCTAAGGACACTTCGACATGGGACTGCAGGGCCAGTGATTGAACCTCCAACCTTCCGATTGGCAGATAACCGCTCTACCACGTAGCTACAGCCGCCCCATCTTTACAAAGTATAGCTTTTTCATCCCTTTCCTGTCCAGTGAAAACCATGTATCTCCAGGAGTTTTGATATTGAATGTTTTGGATAAACTGAAGAATGAAGTGCTCCTTTATGTGATGACAAGATTCAGTTCAATTCAATTCAATTAGATTTATAAATTTCCAAATCACAACAACAGTTATCTCACAGCAGATTTTATAAAAGAGCAGGTCTAAACTGCACTCAGTGATGTTATTTACAGAAACCCAACAGTTCTGCTACATTTCTCTCTTATGCTTGCAGGGTATACAAGTAGGTAACACTAAGTAACATTAGCTGTGGCATACTCCTTTAAAGTCTAATTACTATCCTTTAAACCCTTTAAAGAAGCATTTAGGATAAGCTGGTAAATGTATCGCCAAAAAGCTTAAAACAGGGCTGCTTTCTAACACCATGGCAAGTTGACTCGTTGGAGGTACGTGGTTGCTTATATCATTAAAGGAGGTTTTGTTTGCATGTGTTAAAGAGCTCATGTGAACTTATTTAGGGCTGTGGTCCTGTATAGTATACATACATATAGCATAGTGCTGGCATATTTGCATTTCAACTGGTTTTATATCTTTTAAGTGTATGCTTGTTGTAAGTGTATGGCCATGCATGTGACAAATAAAGAAACTTGAAACTCTGTAGGCTACACCTGTTTAAGTCATCTTGTTTAAGTCATTTTCAAATGAGTGTAAGAAAATGCAATGTTTGATATTAAGTATCAAACATTTTTCTTTTGTTACGTTTCTTGCAGCTTGACCCTCTGAGCCTGCAAGATATCTTGAGTTTATATAATTAAGAAAGACCCTTGTCTGCTTCGTTTTTTTACGAGTTGCTCCACGTCTGTCTTCATCTCTCTGTGAGGTCACTGTGGTCGGCTGCTCCTGCTCTGACGGCGGCTGGAGGTGATGTGTTGGGGGGGCTGGAGGCCGTCTGAAGGCTTTGTCTTGGTGAACAATGAGACGTGACTACAGACGCATGTTGTGATCAGAAACAAGGATGTCAAGACTGACATAAAGACCTGTTCCCTGTTCCCTTGACTGGTTTTACTGGTTCCATTGTGTTTCCCTCAGCCAGTCTTGTATGTCTTCTAATCTTGACCTTGTTGTTTAATTTACGTTGTTATTTCAGTAACTAGATTGATAAGTAACAAGATAAGGTAACTAGACTGCATTTACTTAAGCACTGTACTCATGAATTTGGAAGTACTACATTTTTTACAACTTTATACTTCTACTCCACTACATATCTGAGGGGAATAATGTGCTTTTACTGCACTACATTTATTTGACGGCTTTACTTACATTTTTTTGTACGAAACATATTAAAAATGTTTAACAAACATTATCACATATTACAAACTCCTTTACTTCAGGTATATAAAGAAGTTAGAGCTAGCTCCACCTTACTTGTCTTACTTTTGACACTTGAATGCAGTACTTTACTTGTAGTATTTTTTTTATATTTTTATATTGCTGTATTACTTTTATCTAAGTAACAAATCCGAATTATTTTTCCACAACTGCAAATATGTAAACTAAATTTAACAGAGAGAATTTAAGAAAATAGAAGGCATACTTTACTATAAGCCAGCATGGGGAATAGTAACATTTATTTTTTTATATTCAGAAATTAACCGATACAAACAATTACAAACAATACACTGAGTCAAGAAAATCATCCCAGAGCCAAAAAACACAGAATAGAAAGCTGAGAGGGGGGGGGGAGACAAAACAACACATGCAGAAACAGACACACACACAGACAGACACATACATAAACAGACACACACACAGACAGACACATACATAAACAGACACACACACAGACAGACACATACATAAACAGACAGACACACACACACACACACACACACACACACACACACGCACACACACACACACACATACAGAAACAGACACACACACAGACAGACACAAGACAAGGAACCAATCACATGCGCAACTTGAAGTCCGGACTGTAGTACAAGGACACAGCCCAGACCTCAAAGAGTCAGCCATGTTGCGTGACCAGGGCCTTTTCTGGAGCTCGGTGGATGCGTGCCGTGGAGAGTTCCTATGTACATAGCATCCAAAAAGGAAAGGGTCCATGTAAGGATAGACAGGTCATGTGGTGGCTTCCAACGGGTTGCATTTATTCTCTTAACAGCTGTAAGTGGGAAATAATATTGATATCTATATTCACTCACAGGCCCAAATAGAACCCATACTGCATACCAAGGTGAGAGGTAGGTGTTAGGTGGGAATCACCAGAGGCCCCACAACACAATATTTTATTACAATACTTATGTCACAATTTGATATCATTGCGATTTAAAACACATTGCAATAACATTACAATTGTTGTTGTTTTTTTTAACCATTTTCCAACTAGATTATGTCCCCCATGTGTTTTATCTCAAAAGACACGTTTCTCTGTTGTTCATTTCACTTTAAATTTCATATCTGCAGCTAGTCTCTCCTGATCAAAAAGTATCTCTGCGTAAATCCTTTTAGGAAGACCTCACTCTTAGTCAATGCTCTACCCAACTCCAATCAGCTGTTGGAGGTGTTCACCTTCCTGCTAAACCAATCAGAATTGTTGCACAATGGCAAGGGCCAATCACAGAGTCACAACCCTGCATTAAATAATCATTTCTGTCTGTGCTATTCAGCTGTCGTTGCAGGCAAAGAGTACAACCCTCCACCCCCCCTTCAACCTACAGTCCTCCACTCCAGCTGACCGGTCCGGAGCCTCCTTTGGTCTGATCTCTCCTGACTGAAATAATATCGTACAAAAACTTAAGCACACCCATTCATAAGATATCTTATGAAATTAAGGCAACTGCCAGCTAGTCATGTGACAACCGGTCCCAATGACAATAAAGTTTAGCCAACTTTACAACCGAGAGTCTTTCTTTAGCCGAGAAAAGGTTTCTGGGCTTTAGAGCACAGTGAGCTGTCGGGCCTGTGTTCTATGACCCAGCCACCGTTCTGGACCTCCCCGATTCGTGGAACACATCAACCTTTAAACAACAAGAGTCACTGTGCTGCATATAGCGAAAAAAAACCATGGGACACACAATTTTTGTAGCTATGGTATATGTACAAATGGTTCATGAAAACAACCTGCAATTTTAAATTCAAGCAGACAAACTGACCAACACTGTCTGACCCTAGTAGCAAAAAGTTAAAATAAAAGATCAATACTATGTGTCCGTTTATCAAAACTGTATTGCCATAGGAAATATCAAGATAGGATGTGTCGGTTTTCCCAACCCCTAATACATGTGGAATACACATGCATTATGTGTGGAGAGATCAGAGAGAGGGGGCTGCCTCACGGGATGGCACCTCGAGCAGATAGGTGGGCTTGGTGCTCCATGTCTGACTTCAAAGAGACACCAGGACTCAAGAGATGAGGGCGCCTTTTTATCACTTCCGGGATTGCTTCTTTGCTGCTGGATATTCCGCTGGATGACACTCATTTCGACCTGATGTCCGTTACCTGATGCGTTTTTTGTGTTGGCATTCTAAAGTCTGGTGGATTTATGAAGACCATGTGGTTAACTGCTCCTCAGATCTCGGCCCAGGCTAAATCCAGACAGCTAGCAGACTATGTGTCCAATCTGAGTTTTCTGTTGCACCAAAACAAGTTCCTTCCTGAGGCTATTTTGCAGCGGCACGTGGCTCGGTCTGACGTTCAGCGTTGCCCAAGACGATTCTGATTGGTTTAAAGCAATGCCAATAAATCAGAGCACGTTTTTCTCCCATCCCGGAATGCTGTGTGGACTAGCCAGACCCTCCTCAGCGCTGTGGAGGACAGCCTTGCTTACAGGCACCTTGGCAGTGAGGTGAACTGCCAACTCAAGAGCTGTCAAATTAAATTTGATTAGTTTAATCTCTCTGATCAGTGTCTGTGATCAATGGAAAAGATAAGACACTGGAGTTTTTGACCCATTAAAGGCAGCAGTTGTCAGAAGCTCTTGGTGCTCCATGTCTAACTTTAAAGAGACATCAGGACTCGAGAGATGAGGACGCCTTTTTATTGCTTTACAGTTGTCTCTGTGAGGGGCCTCAGGAAACCACTCAGCCACACTAATACAACGTTCAGGAGGCCAAACCTTTTTGTTTCGCCTTTCTCTCCCTTTCAAAAGTACATTCCTGCACACACACACCCACACAAACACACACACACACACACACACACACAAACACACAAACACACACACACACACATTTATCCCGTAAAAACAAACTCAGGGTCCAACTTTTGGTTTGTCACTTATAAATATATTCAGAGATGAAGCCAGAACAGTTTTCTTCTCCTGTTGTCATAAAGTGTGCAGAATGTGGACAAAAAGTACTCTATTACAAATAAAAGTCCTGCCTTTACAGTAAAACCATGTTTAAGTAAAAGTACAGAAATATTCTTAGTTTCAACAATATGTTTACATAAAGTAATCTGCAAAATTATAATCCGAAAATAAACCAGTAAATTTGCTCCATAAATGAAGTCTAGTGCAGTATAAAGTACAGTATTTGCCTCTGAGCCATGGAGTAGAAGTATGAAGTAGCTTAAAACGTCAGAAGTGTACCTAAGTAGGCTAGTAGGCCTATTTGAGAGTACTGCATATTTAAAAAATGCTGCTGACATTTGTACTTTCCTATTCGGCAGTTCACCAAAACATGTCTCGAAATAAAAGATATATGTAGGCCACAATATTGTATGTTCTTCAATTAATTCAATATATAGAGTTGAATGAATAGAATTACAATAATCCTCCGTTGGCTCCAGTAAAAATGTCCCCTGTTGGGTCCCCGGGCCTCCACTTGAGAACCTGCACGGCAGCAGCCTCAGTTGACTTTAGAGTGATTAAAAATGAAGCGCTATAGAAACCAGCAGGCCAATAGAGGACCGGGAAGCTGTTTACAAGGGGGGTGTACCGTTTCTATGGTTGCTGGACAAACCTCCTGCACCAGGTATTAAACTGGCTCCCCGACGGATCCTGCTGCCCGCTGACACCCGTTAGGAAGACCTCCAGTGAGCAGAAGAAGCGCCCAACACCGCGCCAAACACCGACCACAGGAATTCCTCTTTTTCTTTCTTTCCCTCACAAGTTTAAACAGGTGCACCCCGAGCAGACTGAGGCTGAACGTTCAATACGTGCTCCTCCTTTGGGATTTAAAAGGTCTCTATACTCAACAGAACAGCAGACAGAAGGTGAGTTTTTTATAATCATAAAAATTCATTTATCCCCTGAATATATATTACACTTGTGAACCTTTCACAAGGCCTGAGGTATCAGGTCAACTTTAATTATAACGGTTTAATTTGAATACGTTTATTAAATAATAAACTGCATTGTTTACTATAGCCTAGTGCTTACAATTAGCCTATAATATATTATGTAATTTCACTAAAATAATGATTGTAAAAATAATTAGCACTTTGGTTTTAATTGTAGTTAAAGCATACAGGTGCGGATTTTACGCGTGAAACGTCCTAAATGTGCACATTTCCTCTAAGGTGACACGCGCAATCTATTTAAATTATAATAACACAAGTACTAGGCTTGTTTAAATTAAAGTTTGAGTTCTTTTACCAGTTAATACATTTGTTTGGATTTAAATCCTTCAGACGCCGTTAGTAATTGCGTGCGCTCTATTGAGCGTCATGGCGCACCAGAGTTTTTCAGGAAAGTTCTGAGACATGGAGACAGAAAAGAGACCAGGTGTTTAGGATTCTCAGGATGTTCTTAGGTTTTAGCTTCCACATGTTCTCATTACACAGGATACCAGGTGATAGACTTGCCACTGGATTGAAATGGGAATTGGAAATGTGAAAGTCTTTCTCTTTATGCACAACACACAGGGGCTCTGTTTTCAAATAAGGGCCATCATTGTCCTGTCCTTTCGCACTTTGTTGAAGTTGGGTGTATATTTTTGGTCCTGTCAGGCGGTGGCAGGGGGAGGAGGAGAAGGAACTGGGTGATAGCGAGCCATGTTGTCTCTGAGCTGTGCCGACCCGTGGCCTGAAGGCTCTGTGGGGATGGAGGAGGAGGTGGTAACCGCCGCTGCCCAGGCTGAGGAGCGGGACAGCGTCCACAACAGCAGCGGCATCAACAGCTGCAGCTCAGTCACCCTGGACGACAGCCTGACCAGCCTCCAGTGGCTGCAGGAATTTTCAATCCTCGGTGCCAACGTGCCGCAGCAGGCCCACCACCAGCCGTACCTGTTCGGACACCAGCCGCTGGGCTCCGACGCCCCGGCCTCCCCTCTGGCCGGGGACCCCGCCTCCATCGGCATGCCCCTGACCCCGGGGAAGCCCACGGCGGCGGCCTACAGCAGACTGCAGTCCCTTCCTGGCATCGTGGCTCACGGCCACTGCCCGGACGAGGTGGACTACAAGACCAACGCGCACATCAAGCCGCCGTACTCCTACGCCACGCTCATCTGCATGGCCATGCAGGCCAGCAAGAAGGCCAAGATCACCCTGTCCTGCATCTACAAGTGGATCACCGACAACTTCTGCTACTACCGACACGCTGACCCCACCTGGCAGGTATGGACCACACACACACACACACACACACACACACACACACACACACACACACACACACACACACACACAAACACACACACACACACATACAAACACACACACCATAGACTGTACAAATAGCACACACGTCGAAATCCCCCCTCCAAAAAAGGAGTTGCATTTCAAACACAATTTCCATTGTATGAAAATGAGTATCTTTGAGGTCGTATCACAGCTGGGAACTTGAATTAGGCCTACAGTGGAAGTAAATCCAACAGAGTGAAAGTCATGCTGTCACACTCTAAAGTATTAGTGACTTAGCTGGTGGTAATTAATAACTCCAGAGACCAGCAACACTTCCCTCACTTTGCTCAGCTGCACAAAACCTTAATAGGAAACACCAATGCTCTTTATTCTTATTTTGATCATATGGCTTATTTTTCGCACTGGTTTTCCTGCTGTAGCAGAAACAAGTGATGGAGGAGGAAGAGGAGAGGCAGCAGCAGATTCTCCCTCCAAGGGGCAGGAATTTTTAGGAAAAAAAGTTTAATTTAGTTGGATAAATGATTGATGAAGCAGTTAGCTGTACTGCCGTGCTTCAGCATCTGGCTTAGCCTTTTCAGACCATTCTGTTATTGTAAAAGAGTACACGGGGCAGATAATATTTAACAAAGTTCGTCGGGTCACTGCTCTCTGATTTATACTTGCGTGAAGGGGGGGGGATGAATGCAAGGCTACACAGTGCATTAATGTGCTCTATGATGCCCGGTCTTCTCTACTTCCTATACCCTAGGCTAAATCACAGTCAGCTTAACGGTAGCTTCTCTTTAAAGGAATAATTACACATTTGGAAACTTCTAGCCTAGCCATTGACCAGCACCTCAAAATCGCACTGATTAACGTGTAATATCTTGTCTGTTTAACCCGTACAAAAACCCAAGTGTTAAAAAGTTGTGGTTATATTGGAGGTTATGTGTCAAACTATTTCTTGACCCAGTGACTTCGTGGAGTATTCATAGTATGTCACGGGGCACTAATGTGGGGCTAAAGCAGCTAGAATTACAAAAAAAACATTATAGCTCCACTAAGAAATGACCAGACTTTTGACAAATACAATCTAAATGACTAAATTCCTGTTGTGTCCCTGCTCCAGTGATCCGTAGCAATAGCACCTCCAATTGCCATAGCAACCGCCTATATACTGGTTTCACCCAGACAGGTTCACATCGCTCATGTCCCGTGAGATTCACTTAAGTAAAGTTTGGTTTGCTTTGGTATTCTCGTAGCTTGACCAGTAAACCACAACTTACACTTAAACAAAGAGAAGATGTTAGCCAGTGAGCTGTAGATGTGCTGCTAGGTGGATTATACCACCTTTGCAGATAGCCTGGCTAGCTGTTTCCCCCTGTTTCCAGTCATTATGCTAAGCTTAGCTAATCAGCTACTGGCTGTAGCTTCTTATTTAGCACATAGACATGAGATTGTTATTTTATTGGTACCTTTTAAGAATAGATGTATGTATATCTAAGAATACAACATGCATATTTCCCTAAATATTAAAACCATTCCTTTATGGTGGTGTCCAAATTGAATGTCTGATGAAACCAGCATCATGTGAAGACATGATTCTCTATTTTCAGAACTCCATTCGACACAACTTGTCGCTCAACAAGTGCTTTATCAAGGTGCCGCGGCAGAAGGACGAGCCAGGAAAGGGCGGTTTTTGGAAGATTGACCCACAATACGCCGAGCGTCTCCTGAGCGGCGCCTATAAGAAGAAGCGAATGCCACCGGTTCAGATCAACCCGGCCCTACAGAACAGGCTCAGGGTCAACCTGCAGCCCCAGACCAGAGGCCCCTGCAGCCCAACAAGAGTTGAGGATGGCCTCTGCATCAACCCTGAGTCCCAGCGGCTTCTCCGGGAGTTCGAAGAGGCTACTGGCGCCGACCAGAACTGGGACCCTCATCTGGCTGAAGGGACCATGCTGGGGTCCTGGCCAGTGCTGAGGGGAAGAGGTGGGCACAAGAGGAAACTGGGTTCCAGGAATGGCGGGGCCAAAGCCCCCCGGCGCTCCAGCTCCCCACTGCTCTCTGCAGATGAACAGAAGGAGATCGGACCTCTGAAGGGGGACTTTGACTGGGATGCCCTGCTGGACTCGGCCCTCAGTGGGGAGCTCAGTTTGGAGGCAGGCGAAGCTCTGAGCCCCATCATGAAAGAGGAGGACCTGATTGTGCGGGGGACCCACATCTCTCCTATTGAAGCCCCCGCAGGGACAGCGGACATCCACGTGTTGGTGGAGACCCGAAGGAATAATGACGTGTCAGACTTTGATGAGGAGACCTTCCTCGCCACCGCTTTCCTGGAGAGCCCCTGGCCAGAAGAGGAGGAACAGGGTCGCAATGATTTCCTCTGTAGCTCCACCGTCAGCCTGGACCAGCTGTTCGACCTTGGAGACTCATTAGGGGGAGACCCGAGCACCCGGATTGACAACATCCTTTGAGGAAGAGTCGGTCCTCTTTCACACTGAAAACTCACTTAGGAATAACAGACTTTTTTTTTACACTCAAGCATCCCTTTTTGTGTTTTTTGATATGTTTAAAGTATTTTTGAAAATTACATTTTGATGCTGATTCATACAGGAAGTACATTCCCATTGCCTACTAAGAACAAAATGCCTCAATGTGCAACAGCCGTTCACATCATCACGGGGAAAACAAAACTATAAAACTATGAAATGACTGCAGACAAACAAAAAAATATTTTCAGAATTAGGGCTTTGTCACACCAGCTTGGAGCTTGGTGACGTAGTGACTGTCAGTTAGCATCATGGATGTATCAAGACAGCTGGATACAGTGCGGCCACTTGGGTGACTGTTTGTCCCAATGGCCAACTGTGGAAATACAATAAATATGGGCCAGCAAAAGAACACTAATGAGCACGTGCATTGGGCTGTTCTCTGAAATAAATTTTTATGTGATTAAATGGATACTATCTCGGACTCTGGTATCCAGTTTGTATAATACATCCACAGTTAGCAAGCCTATAGCAAACCAGTTTATACTCTGACAGGGGAGCTTTAGTAAAACAGATTTGGTAACACACAGCTAATAAGCTACAATAGCTTCCTCCATTTTGGGTCTCCATTTTGGATCTCTCTTCCCCCCTTCATTGACTCATTTCACCAAAGCAAGAGATTCCATTAAAATTTTCTTTTAAATGCGGGTGTTAATTGGGATTCAGAATGACACATCACGGTCTATGTTTACATCATAAAAAATGTGGCCATTTTGTTTTTTGGACACCAGGTCTAAATATATTCATAAGACAACTAATCTACAGTTTTAAAATTTTACAGAATTATTTCAGAATTAATAACCCAGTGGTGTCGCCAGGTGTAAGGCCAAAGCTAGGATAGTGTTGTTCTATTCAATCACCCAGCATGTTTTAAGGGGATTTCAAGTAGTAGTAGTAGAGTAGAACCAAACAAAAAGAGTCGCTTTGGCTATCTAGCATCTATGAGAGAAAAATTAGGTTTTCAGATATTGGTTTTAATTTTTCTGTTTCATACTGTCCGGAGACGAAGACACGTTATGGAAAAAGCTGACAGTGGAAACAGCTGATTAATCCTATGAGTTCAATGTTCGCTACTTCAGAGGCAAAGGCATTTCAATGTCCCGTGTAGAGCATAAACTGTTTTTCCACAAAGGCAAAACCATCTCAAGAGTGCAGAACAACTTTTTTTTTCATACAGCTTTTCTAATGCAATGCTTAAAATACATGTATGGAAACACGACTACTGACAGAGAAGTTGCTGAGAATTGTTTTTGATATGTAAATACTGTGACAGCAGCACTATGATGATGAATATTGACATATTTGCCAAATGTTTGATTTAGGAGTGATTTACTCTATTAGGTTGTTTTCTTGCATGGGGTTTTGGTACTAACTACTCTCTGTATGCATTTTTCAAAAACAATTAGTACCAGTTTAACTAGATTAATAATTCTTAGGCAGGAGAAGTTGCTTTCTTTCAAGGGAGAGTGAACAAAGCTGTTTTATTTCATATCGGACTGAAATATTCCTTGTAGAAGTAGTATTTAGTAACCACTTTTTTGATACTTAGCAGTGTAAAATGTTAAACAGCTCGAGGCAAAATTCTCCAACCAACAACTAATAAGACCTTAAAAAGCTCACTATGAAAAAGGCCACGGTGCCTGTAAATGAATACCTGACCTTCTATGTGCCAAGAAAAACACTTGGGACTCGATAGGGTGGCAGTGTTTTTTATTACAAAGAGGAAATGTCTTTTTTTTTTTTTTTAAAGATCTGATGCAGCTTGGATATGTGTTATTGGTTAACTAAATCCAAATTACTGCAAATACTTATTTCTCCTGTTATCTTTTAAAATGTGTGAAAGTGCAATCAATGTACAGCGATACTTGTTGTATTTTACTTACAGTAGTAGTAGTCTCTTTATGCAGTTTGCTTTAGAGACACCAGTTTCACTAGTTTGTGTATTATGAGGTGTGAATACACTCTGAAGGGAGAAAGGACTCTTTCCCATGAAACGTTTGTGTCAGCTCATCAAATAACCCTTTTAAAGCATAACAATGGCGTTTTACCTCATGATTGTTCTGTCAAGTCAGAAACACTGTATGCCTTCTTTTACTTTACTGTTTTTCTTTTCCACTTTTCTTTGACAATAAAAGAAAACGGCATCTTGCTTGTCCAAATTATATATTCTACTTATTTTTACCCATGCTAGCAGGTCTGCCCTTGGTCCAGACTGAAATATTTCAACAACTAACAGATGGATTATCATGGAATATGGTACAGACATTCATGATCCCAAGAGGCTAAATCCTACTGATTTTGGTGATTCTCTGAAGTTTCCTTTAGCGCCACCATAAGGTTGACATTTGTGGTTTAGAGTAAAATATTTTGACAACAATGGGATGGATTGCTGTGACATTTGGTTCAAATGTTCATGTTCTCCAGAGGATGAATTCTAATGACTTTTGGGATCCTCCAACAACATCTTCTTTAGTCAGATATCTCTATATCTATGTGGAAGATTGGCATACAACTTTGTGGAGCGATGTGAAGACATTTGGGTCCTCCAGAGGATGAATCCTGCTGACTTTACTGATCATCATAAGATTTAAATAGTTTTTTATTTTTAGCGATCAGCAGCTTTATGTCTCTGTCGGTTGGTCGGTCCGCAAAAATATCTCCACTTAATAGCCACAGCAACTTTGTGTGTTCCGTGTTTGCAGCTATTGCAAATAAACGCTTGTTAATGTCTCTCAACAACAATTGCATGGATTGTGATTAAAGGCCATCATCATTCATGTTCCCATCAGGATGATTTGTAATGACTTTGGTCATCAGGTCAACATTTGAATGTTTACAGTGTTTTGCTTTGTGAACAAATACACCTGCAGAACTAATGGCATTCCTATCAGCCTCAGCTGGACTCTGTGTTTACTGATAATTAGCAAATGTTAGCATGCTAAAAAGGTCAACATTAGAACTGCATGTCAACATTGTTATAGTGAGCATGCCAGCATGCTGGTTTTAGCATCACAGAGCAGCTAGCATGGTTAGAGCCTCTTGTTTTCTTCTGCTTGCTGTCTTTCCCTCCCCCTTTGCTTTAGTGCACTTGTACGGGAGATTTACGTTGGTCTTTTCCTGCTCATCTCTTTTGGGTCCTTGCTGTGATCAGGCAGTAGATGGGTAACAGTAGCAGGGGGTGGCTGGGTTTCTCTTTCAGGTCTTTGTCTGTGCTCAGTCAGACTCTTGTTCCCCATGGCGCTTGGATCTGTGGTCCTTCATTGGGTCAGTGTGGGGTCTAACAGGGACAAATGTCCCACGGCCCCATATATCACCGCTTGTCTGCCCCGCCGTAGACCACACCGTCTTTCTCTGACCCCGCAGATTAGCAAGGTGGCTCGCGTTTAGAGAGTCGGATGAATAGCGGCATGTAATCAAATGCAAATACGTAGAATTTAAGAAGCCTGCTTCCCCCCCAGGGTGGTGAACAGTGTCAGTGAGCGTGTCTGTCTGTGGTCACTGATGAGGTAATGATGGCTGAGAGATGAAGGGCAAAGATAAAGTACTGTAACACTACACCTCTGCACGATGGACACATGACACTCTGCTGGAAGAGCAGGATCCTGCATCTTCATGCCCAAGCCCGAGTGCTTTTCCGGGAAAGGAGAGCTGACGTTTCCCCTTCCTCCCCCCAAACCTGAGCTCCCTGCAAGCCCCCCTGGACAGCTATTGCCTGCTGGACTTAGCTCTCCAGCTGGATTGCAGAGCTATATAATTATAATGTGGCAGGCTGGTGAGATGAGAGGCCCGTGGTAACCTGATGCAGGTATTATTCCCTGGCTCTACTGACGGCTGCAGGTAAGAGGAGCCTCCTGGTGAAACACTAACCCTTACTGCTTGTTCCAACCCAGAAACGCTGCAAACTGAAAGCGCTAAACGCCAACAACCAATGGTGCAGTCATTTACAGTCAGATTCAGCTGAAGTGAGGAAGGTTACTAACTGCTGCACATATTGTGCACATATTTGATATTTTTATATTTGAAAATTGTCATGCCACAAACACACAATTCTTTTAAAACTTGTTTTTTCAGCCTCATAAACCTAAGATGTAAGATTGCGATTTGTGATAGGAATAATATTGACTTGACTTTTACACCGTCATCAGACAACTGACAATACCGTAAAATCCACTCGCTGCTCTGGAGCTTATGATCCCATCACATTATCTTAGACTGTATGTTCAAAGATGTTTTCTGACCTCTTTAAGGTGTTTTCGTCAATGTTGGCTCAAAGTTACTTCTGCACAGCAGCCACTTTTGACCAGAAAAAAACACAGTGTAAAAATACCACAGGTAAAAAAGAGTGATGACTGGTTATTTCTTCTTTTGAAAGTATCACTTTAAATTCAAAGTTGAGATTGACTTTGCACTCAAACAAACAGCAGTTGGACCACAATGTGCATTTAGTAGCTGCTGATCATGATTGTCTTCAGCATCTGGAAGTCAGAAAAATGGAAGTATCTAAAATTCAATGACAACTGGCCATCTCCATCTGCTAAGGAAGATCATCTTATACAAGCAAAAGCACTACTGAGTGGACTTTATGGCCAGAATAAACTTTGAACTTCATTGTGTTATAAATTGTGTTGGAAAAAATTGTGTTGGAGGCTGAGATGCCTCTAATAATTTACAGAATATGTAACAAAGGGAAGAGAGAGAAAAGCATATTGTGTAAAAGTTCAGAAGGATAATGCAAAGATATAGGCACTAGGGTCTGATGATGTGATGAAAATATGAGTTCTCTGTAGTTGGGACGTGTCTCTTTTCGTTGCCCCACAACTCCACTGGTATTCCTCTGAAGGAATTCTTGGAAAACAAATGTTGGTGAGGGATCTGCTGGGAGCCCTGGAGAGCTGAAGCTTACTACGGGATCCCAAAAAAACAAGATGTGAAAAAGTGGATGAAGAAAAGACGGGGAATACATCTTTTTTTATCACACAGCTAATGAAAGGCCTGTTTCCTGGGTAACGGTTGGTACCATTGTCATGTAGGACTGGGGGGTAATGGGTCTTCGGAGGCTGTGGGGTTGATTAGGGCTGTGGATGGATGGTGAAGCAGACAGAAAGAGAGGCTGGATGGAGCCCCAGATTTATTACAGTCCTGGTTTTGTGAAAGTTCACTTACCAAAGTGCTCCTTCTTTTAGATTTTTACCTACTAAAGGCTACTTTTCATGGGTGTGATAGCTTCCCTTTATTATGCATCACTTTACACTGAAGACAATCAAGCTTGAGCGTTTTACAGAGCAAAATAAAGGAGAAATCCTAAGAGAAAGCAAAAATAAACGCCTTCAGAGGCTTCATTAGAAATTAGGTTAGACTTTTAAAGTCTGAAACAGTATAACATGGTTTTTAGTTGAACAAGTTAAAGTTAAAGAAGTCTGAGTGATGCCAAAACATGAAGATTTGCAGTAATCAGGGTTGAAGGATAAAGGTGTGGATGACTTTCTCCAGGTTAGAGGTTGAGAGAGAATTGATCTGAGATTGAAAACATGGATCATATTTCATCATCTCATCTGTACCTGAAACAACACCAACCCATTGTTTAACACAGGAATGTTTTCAGTCTAAACACATTCAAAATGTGTACAGACAAATTCAGGATCTGATGTTTTTAAAGGGCTCTCGCTGCTCAAATGCACCAAGAAAAATTACTGTACTTAAGTACAAATCTGAGGTACACATTTTTAGTATTTTATTTTCATGCCACTTTATGCTTCTACTCCACTTTATGTATCTGACTACTTCAGTTTGAAAAGAAATGAAGATTTTTACACACAAAACGAATGACGAGTTTATGACATCTGATGTTTTATGTATGAAATTTCCCAAAAATGTATACAGGTACAGCTGAAACCATTAGTCCATTAATCAGTAAGTCAAATGACAGAAAATGAATGTTAAACTATATTTAGATGGTTAGTAAGTAAGTTAGCAAGTCATTTTTCATGTACAAACATTTCCTTGATTTCATTTTGATAATTTTGAATGATGGTATTAGTAATAATGTTGAGGTTTGGACTGTTGTCATAAACAAAGCAAATATTGTGAAAATTGTAGATATTCTCAATATTGTAATTATGAGGCCATTTCTCACTATTTTCACTCTCACAATAAACCAAACAAACATCAGCAGATTCAATAACAATGATAATTCAAAATGGGCTCCAACTCACCTGGCATTCACCAGTGCCATTCAAACAGGTGACTCTTTTTCAGTGTGCTGATCTGGCGGCCACATTCTACTTTATAATAAACTAAACACAAGACGAAGAAGCCTGTGGGATTACATTTCACTGGAATAACAGCTCATGTAACAAAAAAAAATGGATTGATTGATTGATTGAATGTTGTTACTTTCACTGTAAAGGCTATGAAACACCAAGCCGACCGTCGGTCCTCGTTGGGTTGACGCCGACCGACCATCGCCCTAATTTGTGCGGTGTGTCCCGTATCATTGCAAAAGCGTTTTCCTTTTTTCGGCTGAACATCTCATCTGACTGGCTTTTCAGCTAGAAAAAGAGAGTGAGGGAAAAAACAAACAAAAAGCTTTGACAGGCACACACAAGGCTCCTTTCATTTTTCATCTCATCTGATCAATCCAATGCATATAAACTGTCAAAACTGGCCAAAAATGTTCCATCTAAAAAGGTTTGAATGATTGTATTATCTGTTTTTGCACATTATGTTCATAAGATGGGAAATGTCTAATGATACACACATAACTACTCGTGTAGGCATATCATTTCAACAATAGCATGTCTTTTAAAAGATACATACCAACATATATAAACTAATATAAACATATGAACTAACCAACAAAATAAACTATTGTTAATAAACTCATATCCTATACCGTGATATTTAATGTAAAGACCGTAATAGACCTCTCTCTCTCTGCAACAAGCCCCTAGCAAGCAAGCTAGTTTACCAGCCAGCCAGCCTTTAAATTAGTAAAATGTAAGAACGCAATGTTTAATTCACACGCTCGTGTCACATTGAAGAAAAGCACATTGTTTTTGCCAGATGACTGACAATTTTGTCTGGCAAATTTACTGTAACCAGTGTATGATGAAGGCATGTTGGGTTGGTGAAATTAGCAAGCTAACGTTAACTAATGAGCCAGCAGTGGGCCGTTTGGTTGCTCCCCTCCACTCCACTCCCACTCTAGGGGGACTTATTTTGCAGAGAGAGCAGTGACAGACCGGGAGAGGGACAGTCCGGTAGGCCATCTCCCAGTGTCTGCTCTCTTCCCAGCGGGGAGTGAAGCAGAGGGAATGTAGGCTTTGTTTGATTCTCCCGCAAACGCTGTTTGTTGTGGGTAGCAGGATGGTGACCCAATGGTTAGCACTATGGCCAAACAGCAACAAGGTTCTGGGTTCCAGGTCGTTCTGGGCCTTTCTGTGTGGAGTCTGTGTGTTCTCCCCAATGTTTACGTGGGTTTCCTTTGGGTGCTCTGGTTCCTCCCACCATCAAAAACATGCACTAGGTTCTCGGGGCAGTGTCCTTGATCAAGACACTGGATCACATCTGCTGTAAATGGCTGTTAACTGCTCCCTTGAGGGGTAGGTTAAATGCACAGAATGCATTTGCTACATTTACAGAATGTGTATGTGACAATAAGGTACCTTTTACATTTATCGTAGCACTGTTATCCGGTTTCCCTTGTTGAATGATGGATAGATTACCGCCACCCTCTGGTATTTAGAGTTATTTCCTCTCACGCAGGAGCAGACTGAAGGTAGTACTTGGCCGTTGGCTGTAGTCTCTGCGGTGTGTTCCAGTTCTAATTTTTCGCCAAGAGAAAGCGAAAAAGGGCTGGTGAGGGACGACTACAGGATGGCACATTCAGTCATTGTTGCCACTAGTCCCTGGCCGTCGGCTTGGTGTGACAGGGCCTTGACAGAGTATTTTTAAATGTAAATGTGCTGTATTTATATAGCGCTTTTCCAGTCTTAACAACTGCTCAAAGCGCTTTTACATCTGCAGGAAACATTCACCATTCACACACATTCATACACTGTGGCCAGGGCTGCCGTACAAGGTGCCACCTGCTCATCAGATAAACATTCACACACCGCAGCACCGGGGGCAACTCGGGGTTCAGTGTCTTGCCCAAGGACACTTCGACAATGACTGCAGGGGCGGGGATCGAACCACCAACCTTCCAATTGGCAGGCAACCGCTCTATCACTGAGCCACAGCCGCCCCTTTTACAGCGATGTGTTAGTACTTTTACAGCGGTGAAGGTCTGAATACTTCCTTCACCTCTGTAGGTTCTTTGGTGAAGTAGATGGGGTGTTGTCAGTATAACAGTGAAAAGAAAGATTGTGTTTTGGTTTCAGAAGTATATTAATAAAGAAAAGGGCCGGGCCCAGTCTTGCACCTTGTGGGACTCCAGGAGGATGAAGAAGATGTGTTGGATAGATGTTTCAGGAATGTTTTCAGGAGGTGAACTGCCCAAACGGTGACTTGAATCAGACACAAAATTAAGTAAAATAGACACTCTTCCATTCACAAGACAAGTGAACCGTTAATCTTATGATATTTTGAATTTTATCTTAATATCACAGCAGTTAATTGAAAATCAACATGATAAAATACATCACAGTGGCTCTCGGGTTTTGTAGCTGGTAATGAGTCCAACAGGTTCAATAAAACATAAAAGAACATGTTAATAAGCTGACATCAACTTTTGATATAATTTCCACCTGCATTCAGAGACATTTAACTTTTTTCTTTCGGGATTGTATGCATTACATATTTTCATTTAAGATGTTTGTGTCTCTTTGTGTAAGATGTCTTTGCATTAATAATTACCATAACACAACTCTTTGCTATAAAAGCAGGAATATCCTGTCAGTGCCATATGGCTACTGATGTGTCCAGGGTGTCAGGGTCAGGACAAAGATTTGTAGATCATTGTATGCAGGGTCTTCCAGATTACGGTGGGTGTATGTTTGGGGAGTGTGTGTTTGCATGTTTGCCTCTGTGTGAGTTTGTGTGTGTCCACTGTGGCAGTGCAGGCTGATGCTTCTTTGTCAGGAAGACACAGGCAGAGGGGTAATCTGACATCCATCACAGGCTTAGTGAGCAATACACACTCTGTGTAACAACATGGAGACAATACTCAAGGAAACAGTGGGAGGGCCTCTTTATTCATTACGCAGGGCTGGGGGACGTTCTTTTGTAGGTATTTTTAGAGACTGAATGAGGCGGCAGAAGACCAGCATGACAAAGCCAGTTCTGTAGTGACCACTAAACCTTCACAGAGAGCTGGGAAACGTCTAGAAGAACTTAGAAACTTCTAGAAGTAATGTGGGTGTTCACCACAGAAACCTTGCAGACACAGGTATACAGAGATACTCCACCTAAACTCGTGCAGGCTTTTGTGCACTCTATTAATAAATGTCTTGAAAAAAAGTGCAAGTAGCTGCCGTAAATGGTAGAAAAAATCCCCCTGGACCCCTTAGGTTTGGGCTGAGCCCTGAATGTTTACAACATCCGACTCTGCCCCTGCCTGTTTAGATCTGACGAAGACACACCTGTTGTTGAAACGCTATAGTCCTCTAAAAGATTTGTTGGCCCATGTTTATTTGCTCCAGTATACTTTGGAGTTTTGCTGTCCAGGTAACACCAGGTTAGTGACTCACTGCAGTGACAGAACAATGGTCTCTAAGTACTAGAGTCAGTTACCAAACATATTCTCAGCTTACATTCTCTTCTGTGCCATTTCACACCCGCGTGTGTATTGCTTCCTTCACTCCACTTGTTCTTTTCTCATGCAACGCCGTGGCACAAAAAGAATAGGCACGTTCCTGCAGAAAGGTGTTTAAATGATGTGGCAACATATACTTTGCTAACACTATATATGTAGACCGTATAGAGTGTGATAATAATGCTGAGGGGAGGTGTGCAGCAGCAGCATCTCATCCAAATTGTCCTGGAGGAACATGATACCTGCGTGTGCTGCTGAACCCTCAGAGAGGCTGAGCTGCTGAGGCGATCCCTGTGGAGGCAGGAAGAGGGAAACGCACTGAAAAAACAAACAAACAGAGTCTGGCAGCTGGGGGGCGGGCTCAGCCCTGTGCGCGTTCTTGGCGGCCACAGTTTGACCTTGGCGTCCGGGCATGCCCAGGCCTGCCTCTCAATGCTGGGTGGGAGACTCACCAAGCTGCTTGCAGGATTTGGACCGGCTCAATGAAAAAAGAAAATACCTCTCCGGGCAAACAAGGGCATAGTAATCTCGCTCCACTTTGCTCCATCTTTTGAATGATTTCTTTCTTTTTCCATTTCTCAACACTCATCAGATTCCAACACATGGCTTGGCCCGGTGCATAAGCATTTACCACAGAGGAAACTTTCTCTCTTTCTCCTGCTCTTCACTTATTCCTTTCCAAACTTTAATTTGATTTCTTTATGTCTTTGTTTGTTCCACAATGGAGGGAAAGCACTGAAACACTGATGCTTTACATATCTTAGACTCTACCCTCAATAGGTGAGCTACCGTGGCGACAGCAGCGACAAAGGCCCATTCCACACACACACACCCAGCCAGGCATGGTCCAGGCCTCGGACCCCCTCGCTGCTCAGCACAGCCAGGGATCTCTACACCAGTAGACCCAGGCCACCCCATTCACTGGTGCAGCATCACACCCCCAGCAAAGAGCAGCTCTGTTGTGTTTAGTGCATCCACAGAATGACTTGATTGGAGTGGACGTGGGATCGAGTGAGAGAGCGAGCTTCCAGGACGTTTTCCCAAAGAGCTCACAGTCGGGATGTTTCTGGCGCTGCTCCCTCTCCCTCCCTCTGCTATCAGTCTGGTGCAGCGGGACCTTTCAATGGCAGCTGGCTTGATTTGTGATTTCACATGGCAGCGTGGTTTATTACCAGTGAAACAAATGCCAGGATCAGTTTCTGTTTGTAGAGCTTTCTTCTAATCCTCATTATCTTTAATCCAGCTTTGGGGGAAAACATCTTATCAAGTCATATTTCTCATCAAATTGTGTCAAACTTGACTCAATGTCTTGTGTGTACACAAACTTGTCTTGTGTGTAGTGCATTTATTGGGATTATGAAGTATGAAACTGTTAAATCAATTTATTTTGCAATAGTCCAGCCTTAAGGTCGTTTTATGGTTGCGTGTAAACTCCTCAAACGTCTTGACACTATTGGTGTTCTGCGTCAGGGTTGAACGTGTTTCTTAGCAACGTGGTGCATTCAACCGCCAGAACTCTAGGGGGTGTTTGGTTTTCAGAGGGTCAATTGTGAAACACTTTGTTTACTTGTGCGTTGGTGTGTGCCTCAGCCGGCATGTGTGTGTTGGGGAGTGGGTGATAGACCAGGGAAGGAAAGTAAGAGAGTGACGGCAATTGTCTTCAGATTGAGCAGTGACTCTAAATTCATAGTGAGAGAAACAAAGTGTCTCCCCTGTGCTTTCTGACCACGGTGGGAATTCTGTAGCAGGAAAAGTTACCCCTCTCCTTGATTTAATGTTGTTTATGGAGAAAGAGAACCAGGAAATGAGTCGGGGGGGGGGGAAATGCAATGCTAACAAGCCTCGGGCGTGCGGCGTGCTTGGCCACGGCGTGTAGTTACATATTTTGAGATGTGCAGGTCAGGCTACGGCGTAGGGCCCAGCGTAGACACAGAGGGGTCTGCGGGGGTCTGCATGGGTCTACAGGGGTCTGCAGGGTCACACAGTTGATTCTACGCAGAACCATAAAACCTCCATAAGCTAGTTGCTGGTTTTGGAAATTGGAAGTATACACGGTTGTTTTGACCACCTCTTCCCGATCCTTACTGAAAATATGATTTGTTCAGGCCTTATCCCCTGACCAATGGGATACCCTGATCCTAACCGTTCGAGGTCAATGCCTGACCTCAACCATTTTCGCACATGCGTCGAACAAATCAGGTTTCCAGTACAGATCGGGCAGGGCCGATGATTGCTCCAATGCTCCAAAACAGTGGGCAAAGTGGACTGGTCTGATGCATGCTGGAGGATGCATTCAGAATTCCTACAACATCTAGGTATTTTTGGCATTCAGTAGATTTTGCTTTTGCCAAATCAGTATGTACGACTAGCATAGCAGGCGGTTTCTAATACCTCATTCCTGAAGCCTAATGTCCCCATGCTAATGGTGCTGAGGTTAATGTCTCTGCACCACTTTGGTCCAGACTAAAACATGTCAACAACTGTTAGTTGGCTTGTGATGAAATGTGGTTCATCGTTCCTGTTCCCTTTCAGCACGAACAGTGATAACGTTGGTTATCCTCGGTCTTTTCATCTAGCATAAAGTTAGCTCACAGTTCAGTCTCACATAGCTGCCTGCAGAATCATTTTCTTTTTCTTCCCTGATCTTTTCCCCAAACAAGAAAGTAAGAATGCTGGAGTTCCAGGTTTGGGTTTAATATGTGATCTAATAACCTGTTCAGTCAAGGAATGATTGACTTCACAGGCGGGAAGTGACGCTGGGGCCAACTGACAGTTTTCGGGTCAGCTTTCAAAATATTCAGACATTTAAAATCACACAGAGACAATGGTTGTTTCATATTGTTTGTTCACACTTTTCAGTTATCATCCTTATCATCCTTAAATTAAAATTCATATATCAGCTGTGTGTGTGTGTGTGTTTATTCTGTGTTGCAGCCTGCTGCTTATTATAAAAGTTAATGGCTGAGCAGCGTGTCCATGAAATTTATGACACCTCCCATCTTCCTCCTGTGTTCCTCGCAGCATCTCTCCTGTCCTCTTTACAGCTGGGTGATTAAGGGGGAGGGGGGGTGGCGGGGGATGGCTACAATTTTTGTGCGGGGTGATCTTTACACCCCCCCCCCCGCAAGGGATCAGACAAACACTTATTAACTGAGAGGAATGCAAACAGGCCGGAGCTGTTGAGATGCAGGACAGCATAGGGTCGAGGGTGGAGGGCCAAATGTGGGACGTAAGGGGAGGATGTGTGGGGGAAGAAAGGGAAAGGGTCCTCCCACCTCCCCCTTTTACGTTTTGTAAACTCCCCACCCTTGAGACTTGATACAGAACTTTCCAGAAGAACGACTGTGGAGCTACTGAACATGGTGAAGATCTCTCAATCTGATTTATTTGATCGTTTTATTTTATTGATTGGATATTGATTACCTTATACAAAGATAAGATAGCATAAGCCTTTATTGAAAAGTTGAAATTCAGGTGCTGAAGCAGCACACATACAGAAATAAGTGCAAATAATTAGTAAAATAAATGAAATATAATCAGAATTATATAAAAAAGAAATAAGAATAAACCACAAAATGGCATGGCAAGCAGTGCACATACTTACAGTACATATTGCCAGTGTGGTACTTTTTAAACTTTTTATTTTTTATTTTATTGTATGGCACGGTTTGTTCCATTCTACTGATGCCCTGTACAAAACTGCTTGTTTTAGAAAGTCAGTCTTTTTGGTGGTTAGTCTATGTATTGCATGCAACGCACAACTAAAACTGATAAGGACAAATTAAATAATCATGCAACAGTCATTTATTGGCAACTGTTTCGATAATCAGTGAATCATTAAAGTTGTGTTTTTGCAGCTTTTCTTTGTCTCTTGTGATCGTGACCTGAATATATTCAGGTTTATTTGGATAAAGCAAGACATTTCAATGACGTAACTTTGGGAGTTAATGTAATACATTGTGACCTTCTCTGTTTGGATTCAGCTTCCTGGTCATCTCTCATCATCCAGTTAAGTCCACATGTATACAAGTGGAAGACGTGGATTAGTCCAGAGGAGCAGGGGAAGGCTGCAGAGGAGGGTGGGGGGTGGGGGGGGGGCTGCTGTTACTGAGGACACATGACAACAGATTTAGCAGATTAGTGAGTGTGAAGTTGCAGTGAGTGGAGGAATGAGAGGGCACCTCGCGTGGAGGTGTTGAAGCTTTGTTTGCTAATAGATTTGACTCTTTACCATCCCTCCACATCTGTTTGCAAACTACCCAAATCCCTCACATGTCACAGGATATGACAGGTGTTGCTGAGCAGTAGGTGGAACTTCTCCCCGCTCAAGGTGAAGATAATGACTTTAACCAGATCAGAATGTTGAGCTGGAGAGTGGAGAGAGAAAAGCCTTCCACCACTGGTGTACAATGCCCCTCATGTGTCAAAAAGTAATTCTGCTTTTGGATGCATGTATTGGTGGTAAATGTATTTGATGTAATATGTAATGTCATAGATGCAAGCAGAAGATTCCTAGAAACAGAGCCGGAAGATTGATTATTAGACTCATACCTATCAGTATACCCAAACGGTGTGTTGCAGTCTGTTATGGAGCTACTTGTAAAATGTCAAACATTCAGTCCATCTAAAAGCCTGTATATACTTCCAACAAAGTGCTTATTACATCTTTTAACAATATTTGGAGCTGCGTCAGATTTTTTCCCATAATTTTCCAAAAACCACAAGCCTGCTTCCTCACACAGTGATAGCAGGAGCAGAGGTGTGAAAGTTCTTTTTTCTACTGTACTTTCCAAGTCCAAAACTAGAGCCGTTTTTTCATGAACTCTGGACAATGTCCGACGAATCACATCCGGAGTTTCCCTTTCAGACATGTAGCACAAGGAGATTGTGAAGGCGTGTGGTAGCCAAGAGCTCACACAAAAGTATGTCCCGCCCATCCATTGAAAAGTTAAGAAACTCTCACTTACTGTACACACTCTGATTGTTTTTTTGGCCAGTGGCGCCTGGGTAGAACATAAGGTATTTTGGTATAAAAAAAACAAGTCTCTTGCTGTTCCTTGAATTTGTCTGGCAATTTTGACCCTTTCCAACAAAAGTTCCAGAATCTCGTAATTTCTCCAGGTAAACTTCTGTTGGTGTCCTTGTGTAAATCACCCTTCTTCTACACCCACAGATGTTTGTTTTCTTCAGATTTAGCATCAGCTGCATGATATAAACTTCATCTATATGCCCAATCGCTGTGAATTCTCTGCCCAATGACCTGCTCTATTCACACATGGGCTCAATCGGACATTACACAGACTTTGTGCTAGGCAGCTGGCTGTTCATGTTTTTAAGACAACATAAGGAGAGTATTTGGCATTTCAACGGGTAGAAAGTTCACATACATAGTGTGGACTTTGACAGCAGAGAGCTGGGTTTTGTCAACACTTTAGTAAAGGTTAGAGAGAGAGAGAGAGAGAGAGATTTCTGCTTAATGCTAATTAAAAGACCAGTGTGTGGGATTAGGGGGATCTGTTGGCAGAAACACCACTAAATCCTGCACACTGGTCCTTTAGGTAAACAGGTCCTGTCTCGTGCTTTTAGTCGATGTGGACTTTTTCAAGAAGTACTTTGAGTTTTCTGATCAGAAACATAAAGCCGAGATTTGGTCAAGAAACTAATTCATTGTCACAGAACATTTTAGTGATACCTTCAGGGAAAACATTTTAGGACTTTAGGAAAAATAAATGATTTTAATAGAAATATAAAGTCAGATATGTTTCATGTTCCATGTCTGAAAAGCGTTCATGTGATGGTGAAAGTGTTTCTTCACTGCTCGGGTGACATGAAAGCAAATACCAATATATCTGTGATAAGATTAAATGAGCTGATGATATGGGCTGGCGCTAGTTGGAACTACTGTAAACTTTCTTCTTTTGTCTATAACACGTCAGATAATGACGTTCAGAGCTGCTATAGTGTTATAGTTATAGTGTTTATATATCAGTGTGTATATATTGTTGGTTGTTTGCATGTGTAAGCGCATTGTGAGCAATGATGATCCAAAGCAAAATTCCTCGTATGTGGCCTCATACCTGGCAAATAAAGCTGATTCTGATTTTAATGAGATGAAAGTGACATATTCAAAGTCTTGTTTTGTCCAGGCAACAGAGAAAAACTCAGTTTAATCTATCATCAGACAAATTCTCACATCTAAGAAGCTGTAGGTGGAAATGGCATAATTTGATTCTATTGCCTCTCGGCAGCATCCACATGTGAGCAGTTGGACCTTTCACCATGACCCCGCTGGCAGTCTCCGCCTCAGTGTATCAGTCACACGGTGTCCTGAAGGCGTGTTTTGCAAGTCAACAATTGCAATAAAGCAGAAGCACCCGGCCGCCCCTGAGCTGAGCATACAAACTGCTGGTTATTCAGTGCCTTAAAAAACCAGCGGATTAAGGAATCAGGGAATCTGAAAGGCCACCACACAGCCACGGACTCTGGAGTTAAGCGGCCGTGAATGAGATGTGGCGACTCCAAAACAAAGCTACTGTGTCACTCACACTGCACTGAGGGGAATGCTGACGTCACATCTCACAAAAGAGAGGACAGTGAGGCTGTAAAATATAGTATGAGCACTCTGAGTCCTGTTCTCCTCTCAAATACGCACCAGAGCTGCTGCCAAGTCTGCTCTTTGTGTCCAGGCGGAGGGAACGCAGAGGAGCATTGGCACTGGGACTCAAGAGAGATCTACTCTCTGATCCATATTGGGGGAATAAAAATACACTCTCTCTCTCTCTCTCTCTTTCTCTCCTCATGGGTGGCCTGGTTTGGCCAGCAGACACAGGACTACGGACTCGCGTAGTGGTCTCCATGGGGATGAGCAGGACTTGGGGAGGTATCCGGCTTACTGGAAACGTGGTTTATTGTTGACTTTCAGGAATGGGGAGGGGGCTGCCACTCTGAACTGGAGCGGGGGGGAAGGTTGAGTTTGGGGCAGCACTTCCTGGAAGAGTGAACATCGGCTGAGCTGGATTTTTACTTCATGGACCTGCTCCGCTCACAGGCCCAGCACCCGCACCCGCACCCGCACCCGCACCCGCACCCGCACCCGCACCCGCACCCCCACCCCCACCCGCACCTGGTGGTGGGAATGCTCACTCAGACTTACTGTTGGCTATATGGTACAACAGTGGTGGAAGAAGGATTCCGATTCTTTACTGAAGTAAAAGTACAAATACAATAATGTGAAAATACTTCAAGTTAGATTCAATATTTAAGACGTTTATTCTTACTTTGGTTATGCAAGTAGGACACAATTGTTTGATATACTTACGATGTCCGGCTCCATTTTAGTAAACAGTAAATGGTAAATGTAAAAGATGTAATAAAATATAATAAAATAGACACCAAAGCCATTAAAGAGAAAAGTAAATAGTAAATATAACAAGACTTAAATATAACTATTTAACTATATAACAATATATATATATATATATATATATATATATATATATATATATATAT
>NC_048421.1:19796994-19812736 GCF_013103735.1 Etheostoma cragini
CACACACACACACACACACACACACACACACACACACAAACACACACACACACACACACACACACACACACACGCACAAACACAAACACACACCCACACAAAACTCACACTTTGCTTCTATTTGTGCCTGTAATAAGGAATATAAGGGTAGTAAGGGATCCCAGACACTACAATAGTAAAAGTCATTAGTCATTTATTCTACCGCTCCAACGACTACATCACCTTTTACTGCCCGTTTTATAGCAAATCAATCCAGATCTCCAGACTTTTCTGGAAAGTCAATCTCCTCTCCTCTCAGTTTCCGATGATCAGTGAGTTTGGAGAGGAAAGAATACTGTGGCGTTCCTGTTAGCCCATCATCAAAGATACCAGTGTAATTGAATCAGAGACCACCAACCTACAGTAGAGGATCCGCTCTCCTACTCAGGAGGCTTTGTGATTGAAGAAATTTAGGAACATGAAAGTATCGCTGGGTGTAGAAGTATGGAGGACGGAACATGACCTATTTCTCAGTAAATGCATTAATAAATGAGGAAATAAATGTATGAATAAATAAATACAACTATAAATAAATACTTTCAATTTATTTCTACATTTTTCTTCACCTTCTTATGTATTGGTGTATTTCTGAATCCATATGTTATGATGAAGTAGGAGACCCTAACCTCAGTTTAAAGCAAGCATAATTGGTCAAATCAGAGAGCCAGTGTTTCCGTTTTATGTAACAACACGCAAGAAATCCAATATTTCACAAAATTAGAAAATTTCCCTTAAACGACCTCTCAGATTTATATGGTGACCCTTATGAGGGCCCCGAGCCCTAGCCTGGGAACCGCTGGACTAAACTATTAACTGTAGAAAGTGGTTGAAGGGCTGAAGGGCTTTTACTATTAGGCTATTATTTTTTATAATAATTTTTTTTACATTAATGTATTTGAACTTTTACTTAAGTAAAAGGTCAGAATACTACAGCATACATCGTCGGTAAAAGCAGGGACAGATATTTTTTGTTTTGATCAGCTGACTTGTCACATGACATCCGTTTCCCTGTGTAATCGACAGACTCAGCTAAAAGGGTTCAGGAGCAGGTACCAACAAGAGACAAGTACTTTTAAAACATAAAACATTTGTATAGTTATTTCTTTTGCCTGTTAATGTCAAAATAGATGAAGGGAAACACGGAATGTACGGTCGCCAAACTCGGTTAAAAAATACGCTAATTTACTGCAGCTTGCTACTGTATATTTGTGGAAGAAGAGCGACGGAGTGACGGTTTACCAAGTTTAATTTGTACAGGAAAACGTGTTGTATTGCGCATTTAATGTACGCCGTATTGACAACTGGATGTTGTAAATTTTCAGACTTTTGACTTCTTTCTCTCTCAAGGTATGTAAAGTAGGTCAGAGCTATGGACGACTTCAATTGACCGTTTTCTGGGTAACGTTTGGCGTTGTGAATGTTGACGAAAATAACGGCTCAAAGCCACATTAACAGTTTCCCAAAGAGAGACAGATTAAGTATACGTGTTCTTATTTTAAAAACGATGATTAAAGTAGATTCATATATAATTTTGCGTATTGCAACATCATTCAGTACACTCATTGAGAGCATAAAGAAGACCAGGGGTCAAAGTCAGCTGCTGCCCCTCCTACACTGATAAGATCAGATATGATTTAATACTGGTGCATCATAGACAGAGATGGCAGTCAGTACAAAAGAAAGTACACCAGACATGACTATCAACTGCCCCACACACCAGGGTTACAAAATAAAACACACATTTCATTGTTACATCTTCCTAATTGTGATTATTTGCTCCTTCTTTTTGTCTTATGCTGTATACATATATGGAATATCCTATTTGGACAAAATCATTTTGGACTTAAGGAAATTGTTATGGACTTTTTTCACTTTAAAGTACCTATTACAATCAAATTGTACAATTTTGAAGGTACTTGTACTTTAGTATTTCTATTTCTATTTCATGGTACTTTATACTTCTACTCACCTATCATTGTGAAATATTTTACCTTTTACTGCTTTACTTTAATCAACAAAAAACGATGATGTATTATTATAGATTAATGAATCTACCCAGCAGTATATTTAGCCATTAAAATGACATCCACCTTTACCAACTGCAACCTTAGAGTGATGAATACACGTATGTGTTGATAATTATAATACCAGTAATATAGAATGTTATTCTGCATAACAAGTATGTACTTTAAGTATATTTATGCTAATACTTTTGTATTTTTGGTTAAATACGATTTTGAATGCAGTACCTTTACTTTTAACAGAGTATTTTATACTGCATTAGTGAAGCAAAAGATCTGAGTACTTCTTTGACCACTGCAATTTCCTGACATATTTTGAAAAAATTCCCAATGTGTTTTTGCTCTAAATATTTAGTTTATTATCACATCAGACAAAGAAAAAGCAGAACAAAAAAAGCTTATAATAAGGGTCACTTTTTATTTTGCTTGATATAAAAATGCGTACGATTTAATCAATCAATTTCTTCATGTAATTTCTAGTTGCAGCCCAGGTGTCATGACAACAATGTAATAATAGGCTTTGAAAACAGACAATGTTGACAGTTTAGGTGACATTTCTGCTTATGTGACAGAGAGAAACTTTTGATTTATTCCGCTGCTTCTTTCAGTCTTCTGAAGCAGAGAGGACGGCGTTTGTCTCCACTCGTCTGCTGAGAGAAAAACATGCCGTCCAACAAGTCAGTGTCTGAAGCTGCCATCACTCAGTTCATCAACTGCAGAATACTGAGAGACCACCGGTTGCAGAGGTACACACACACACACACACACACACACACACACACACACACACACACAAAGCTCAAACTTTTTGGGGCTGAAAGACCGTTATTTGAAATGTACCCGAAGCTGTCAGACTAAGTGGAGTGGAGTAAAATGTACTAAAGTAAAGTAAAAACTTACTAAAAGTTAGTTGTGTGTGTGTGTGTGTGTGTGTGTGTGTGTGTGTGTGTGTGTGCAAGCGAGTGTGTGTGTTTGTGTGTGTGTGTGTGTGTGCGTGAGTGAGTGTGTGTGTGTGTGTGTGTGTGTGTGTGCGTGAGTGAGTGAGTGTGTGTGTGTGTGTGTGTGTGTGTGTGTGTGTGTGTGTGTGTGTGTGTGTGTGTAGAGATGACTTGTGGGTGCGTGAAGGAAAGATTTTAGATCCCGAGAAGCTGTTTTTCGATGAGAAGGGTTATGCCGATAAGCGTGTGGACTGTGAAGGCAGCATCATTGCCCCGGGCTTTATAGACGTTCAGATCAATGGTAATACACACACACACACACACACACACACTTCAGTTTTGGACACTTGGTTGGAAAAAAAACATCTATCCTTTCCATTGTTTTCCAACGTTTTACAGACCAAATGATTAATAATAGAAACATTGAGATAATAATGGCAAAGAAAACAGTTCTGCCCAAAAGGGAAGTGTTAGTATGGTGTTCCTAACAATCCTATAGGTGAGTGTATATATATATATATGTGTGTGTGTGTACGTACGTATATACATATATTTGAAATTTGTTCAAAATAAAAATATAAGTTAATCAAGTTTTCTCAGTCTAGTCTTTGGGGCGGACATAAATATGTAAATACTTGTTGTTAGAACTCCATCTTCTGGAACAGGTCCTCAGCAGTCTGTCCTCTCCCACGCAGGAGGATACGGCATCGACTTCTCTCAGGCCTCCGACAACGTCAGCAGTGGAGTTTCTTTTGTGGCCAAAAAGATCCTGCAGCACGGCGTGACGTCTTTCTGTCCCACTCTGGTCACCTCGCCTCCTGCTGTCTACCACAAGGTAACACCAACACCAATACAATCATACCTAAGGTTTCTTCTCCTTAGTCCGCATCAGGCTGCAGAGTGACGATCACAAGTATGTACGGGGCCTTAGAGTGTCTATCATGAGCTTAACTGTAAAGATAACATTATTTCTGTAAGCTACTGTATAACCAAGAATTCACATATGGAGAAAATCAAATATCAACAAATACCTCAATATCAATATTGCGATGATATTGTAGGGTTGACAATTCCTCACAAAATATTAACACAGAGAATTAACAATGAGAATAGAATAGATAAATAATCAACAGTAATGTGGATATAATGATAAGCGGGTAAAGGCAAATAATAGAACAGCTATAACAGTCTGGAAAGTTCAGAAAATGACATCACTTTACTGTTATGCACCAGGAAAAGACACAACTTGCGATATTGTGCGATATTACAATATCCAACATGTAAGATTGTATCTAGCCTCATAAATAGAAATCAATATAATATCTATATCTTGCACAGCCCTATGTGCATGGTCCAAATAAATTACTAATATGAAATACTTTAACCAGCTACAGAGGCCTTGGGCTTTAAGCCCACACAAGTGAAAACCAAACGCTACAAATAAATAATACTGAACACAAATGATTATGCAACCAACCATTATTTTATAGTTAAATAATCTGTTGATTATTGAGATAAATATTAATTATCAGAAAATGGGGAAAAAAGTGGATCAGTGTTTCCCAAAGCCCGAAGATGACATCCTCAAATGTCTCATTTTTTCCACAACTCAAAGATTTACAGTTTACTGTCACAGAGGAGAGAAGAAACTATTCACATTTAAGAAGCTGGAATCAAAGAACTTTTAAATGACTCAAAAATGATTCAAACCGATGAATGGATTATTCATCGGTTTGGCGAAAAAAATTGTTGGCGATTTATTTAATAATTGTCAATTAATCGAATAATCTTTGCAGTTCTAACTAAACATATTTTTGAAGTAAATACTGACAGAATTAATCAGTAAAGCAGTAACTGAGGGACATGAGGTTGTCTAATTAGCTGCTGTCTGACACTAATTACTTCCACAAATAGATCAAACTCCACTCATTTTCAAGCAGGGAACTTTACAGTACATCCCACTGTTCTCACACTGGATTTAATGAGTAAGTGTCACTGCTTGCTTTTCAGTGTAATGTTGCTTTTTAAAAAGGATTTTCTTGTTTTTTATTAATTGTTAGATGAAGCTAATGCGTGTACAATCTGTCATTATTCCCCCCCCCCCCCCCGTAACTAAAATGTGTTTCAGGTTCTTCCTCAGATCAAAGTTAGCGATGGAGGACAGCATGGAGCTGGAGTTCTTGGTAAGATTAGTTGTGGTGCATTCAAGTGCTCCTGGGATAGTCCTATTGCCCCAGTTGGGAAGTCATTCTTCCGACTTCACAGTCTTCATGAGCTTTAAGTCGTAAAGTGGAAACAACATGGACACTACAGAGCAGATACGTAGCATAGACTTAATAATAATAATTAATAATACGAAGTGGATGATGGATAATAGTGGATAGTGGATAATAATGGACGAAGCTTGCAGACCTGAATAGTGAAGCCAATGCAGCAGTGCCTTTAACCTGCATTCTATCTCATTTCCAGCAGGGGGCAAACCATTCCATGCAAAAAGAAGTGTTTCTAAAGAAGTCTACGAGAAAATAATCCCACTTCTTACTTGATTTATTACCTCAGCAAACATCTTCATAATGACTCTTATCATCTCAATTGCTAGTTTCAAGTCTCCTTAAATACAGAATGATGTACATGTTGTAAATTATGGTCCCATTTATTATAAAGTTGATGATAAAGCAGAGGCGAACCATGGCACTGTGTACATCGAAACAGCCCTGAACTTGTTTTTCAGTAGCAGCAGGACAGTGTATGTGGGGTTGATTACAAGAATTAACCACAGTGTGTGTGGTTGAAGTGTTAGCCAGTGCAACAGTGTGGCTTATTTATGTGTTTATATGGCACACATGAAGAAGACCTATTGGCTGTGATAAAACACAAACAATAGACAGACTTATCCTTAAAAAATATTTCACGTATTTATATTTGTATTAGTGCTGTCAAATGATTAAAATGTTTAATCGTGAGTAATGGCATTAATGTCATAGTTAACTTGCAATTAATTGCACATTTGTATCTAGTCAAAATGTCCCTTGATTTCTTTTTGTCCCATTATTATTTTTTTCATTTTAGTGTTTTTATCAATATGAAAAAGTTGATTGGCTCGCTTTGTGCAAATGTTTTTTTTTATTGAAAACAACATTGGTATATAGCATACTGTAGTGTTCCATTTCACACTAACATTATCACTTGGAGCAAATAATCTCTCTCACAGTGTAACTCTCCATTAATAAAAGAGTGAAAAACATTTGACGGGGGGCGAATCAGCATAAGGTGTGTGCTTGGCCATCCAGTGGTATTTCATACTGGACGTGCTGTAATGATTGCTCAGTTCACAACGAGAAAACAGACAGATCACTTTGGTCTCATCAATGGAACATTTGGCAACTTTTAAAAAGGAAACTTTCCATTCAGAATCTTATCGGCATCCATTTCAGCGTTTCACGCTCGCCATTCAATCAAAACGTAAAGTTACTACTCTTTGGCCAGCTCGCAAGCCCAAAGGGTGTGTTTGTGTGGTGTGCCTGTTGTTTTGTGTCCGGTCTAGCTAGATACGGTGTGCTGTTGTAGTTTTTTTTAACGTTACTACAAACTACAAAGTTTGCTACGCCAAAAAGAATGTGATTTAAAAAATTGATGCCGTTAAAATTGGTTTGCATTATAGCTGTTAGGAACGTGTTAAACTGACAGCACTAATTTATATTGTATACTGTATATCTGCAGGTTTTCATCTGGAGGGCCCGTTCATCAGCGTGGAGAAGAAAGGAGCTCACCCGGAGCAGTTTCTCCGGACCTTTCAGTCTGGAGGGATCGAGGACCTGATGGAGGCCTATGGTGGCCTGGACAACATCGCCATGGTGACACTGGCTCCCGAGCTGGGCGGCAGCCAATCGGTGGTGAAGGAGCTCTGCCAGAGGGGCATCACTGTGTCGTTAGGTACGCACCATGTACTCACTCATTTCCCCAAAAAGCTTGTTATACACCTTAAATTGAAGAAAAACAATGAAGTTCTGTTAAGTGTATTATTCTGCAAACTCCTCTGACTCAGTTACTATTTCCCTCATGTAGGTCACTCTGTGGCCAACCTGTCCCAGGCTGAGGAGGCCGTTCATCACGGAGCCTCCTTCATCACTCACCTCTTTAACGCCATGCTGCCTGTGAGTCTCGCATTCTCAGAGCCTGTATCTAACAATATTGTAATGCAGCGTATAACATTTCACTGAACGATCTTAAGAATGACCCTTTTAGAAGAAAAGGGTAAAACAATCTTGAGTCGAAGAAGAAGATGTTTTCAACGGGTTGGCTGACAGCATTTTGAGGAAAATAACAGATACCCAAGCCACGTTTAAGTCCAAAGTCTGGGCCGACGGTTGCTCTTGGGTTCTGTAGTTTTTATTTAATGTAAATATAAATGAACTGTTCTTTTACTAGGTGCCACCTGCTCATCAGATAAACACTCACACTCCTTTACACTCCAATGGCGCAGCATCGGGTGCAACTCAGGGTTCAGAGTCTTGCCCAAGGACATTTCGACATGGGACTGCAGGGCCAGGGATCGAACCACAGTGAAAAAAGAGAGAACCTTTTTTTATGGGCATTTTGTATTCATAGTTAGAATTTCATGCTGTATCATTATTGGATTGTTCAGCAATACATTAATTATCCCAGAATTGCTGTATTGCAATATTCTCTGTATTGTGAGCCATCTTATTGTATCGTGAGGTACCTTGTGATTCCCATCCCTAATCATGAGACAGTTTGTAGACTGGAGGTGCAGTTCAGTGCAATGCCACTGTATGAAGGGGGATCATCTGAGGGTCAAACTGCCTGTCCTCCCTACCTAAAGCATCTGCTTTTCTCTTCGCTGTGTTGTGATCCAGTTCCACCATCGGGACCCTGGTATAGTGGGTCTCCTGACCAGTGACCAGGTTCCTGCAGGCAGGACAGTCTACTACGGCATGATAGCTGACGGGATCCACACTAATCCTGCGGCCCTACGCATCGCCCACAGAGCTCACCCTTCAGGTCTGTGGAGGCTGTTGTTGTCGATGGAAAGAGTACTGAACTATAGACAGCCAAAGTCCTGATGTCACTTCCTGTCGTCACTTAGCCGAAAAAGAAAAAATGTGCATATGTATGTGTGTTTGCATGCATGTATATAGTACATGTGTATCTGTGTGTGCATGTATGCATGCATACTATGTGTATGTATACATATATAAACAAGTGCAGAATTAAATTCTTTAGTTTTTAACTAAAGCACTAAAACAGAAAAAAGAATTCTCCTCCTTCTCCTTTTTTAACATGGGAATCCCTATTTGAATAATTTATGATCATTTAGAAAGATATGTTTGCTGAAGATTTTTTGCTTTCTTTTTTTGCCTGTACTGAAATATGCATGTTCCTAATCATCTTTTTTATAATGCGTCCAAAATTAAAAATAAACTGATGCCTTTGTGTTTGCACCTCCAGGTTTGGTGTTGGTGACGGATGCGATCACAGCGATGGGTCTCCCTCCTGGGCGTCACACTCTGGGCCAGCAGGTCATTGAGATCCAGGGTCTCCACGCTTACGTTGCAGGTCTCAAGTTTTTCTTCAGTTTTTGTATCAATACATTTTCTATTTAATTGTGATGCTTGTATGAAGGTTACACAAATATAGCTTTATGCCTAATTTACACTACACAATGTTTGGGAGCTCCACAACAAAATTCCCACATCAGAGGCAAATCAGCGTTGGCCTGGCGCTCGCTAATTGGCTCTCCAGTGCTTTGTGTGACGCACGTGCCAGTGCCTCGTGGATCCATCCCAGATTTCTAGCATGCTAAATATAAATATCCGGACTTGAATCAGTTCAATATCCCAATGCATCACGATGTTTCACCTCCTCAATATTATTTTATATTGCTACACATGGTTTTCATCAACAAATTCAAGCAGTTGGATATATAGGAACTCACGTGGAACTGTATCTGCTCTTCAAAAAGACACTTCCTGAAAGTAGGGAGTCTGCACACAGCAGACAACAGGCAAAGAAAGCAGCAACCGGAAAATTTAAAAGACAACATCATTAGGCAATAATCGATTATAGTCTGTCACCTGCATGCAGAAGCGTCCAGGTCCGCATCGTGTTGCAATGATTAATTTCAACACCCCTACCCTACACTCATGCACTGCAACCCTGAACCCTTTCTAGACATTGCCTGGAGGAGCTGTATGTCAAAATCATTTGGATCGGACATTAAGAGAGAGACTTGACTTGATTGTTTATGACCCAATTACAACCCAGCTCCTGCATGTCCTGCCTCATGCACGCTCTACCCAGGCGCCACCCTTTACCTCAACTAAACACAGTATTTACAGTGAGAATATGTCTTATACATGTAGTCTCCTGTTGTGTGCTACATGTGTGAAATGGAAATTCCGGACAATGTCAGGATCTAACTCCTCAGGCAGTGTCCGGAGTTCATATGTTCATATGGGACTTATGTGTTACATTTGCAACAAGTTGTTGTTGTTGCACCTCAAGGAAACAGGCTACAATTAATAAAGGTGCATGGAAACAAGTTCTTTTGTGAACACGTGTGCCAACGACAACAACCCCTTACCCAGAACTGTCAAACATACGGCCCTAGGGCCAGAACTGGGCCCCCGAAGGGTCCAATCCGGCCCACTGGATGACTTTACAAAGTGTAAAAACTGCAGGTCATTAGTTCCAATCTAGCAATGTAATGCAGAGCTATTTCTATCTCTCAACTGAAGGTGGCACTGTCCTACTAAGGTTAGCAGTCCCTATGCTGGAAACACACACAGACACACACACACACAGACACACACACTGTCAAGTTTAAAGGCTGCTGTTCATGCAGGAGCCAACCGTGGAGCATGTCTTTGTCCAAAAGAAGAAAAGTAGACACAGAGGAGTCAGGTTTTCAAAATGGACCAGTCCCAATCCTTTTCACAGAGGTAAATGGGAAGCCATTGTACTTGGCACGTGAGCACCATTGCATGCTCAAGGAATCTAATAATCCTCACCAGACTCATCAAGACCCATCATGGTTTTATTGATCCAAAACCAATTGAGATAAAATTGGTCTGGATGTGACCTGTTAAAAATATTTTGACACCTAAATAAAGAATGAAAGTAAAGAAGGGTGATGCCCCACCCTTCTTTATGTTTTCTTCTTTGTTGTATTGCTGCATATCAGCCAACAACAACTTGCAGCGCTTGTTTTTCGAACCAAATCCTGTCTCGCTCATCATAGTATTACATCATGTCCCGTGTCACTTCTCCCTTCATCAATAATGTATTGTGAAAATCACAGCCGAGATTACAACATAGACTCCAGGTTATAAAAAATAAGCCAGTTGGGAAGCGTGTACAGTGCAGTGATCTGACCACTGTGAAAGTCATGTAACGTGAGCTTAAGTTGCTACCTCTGAGTTTTGAACTCTTTCTCTCTTATAGGCACCAAGACGCTCTGCGGCAGCATTGCCACGATGGACATGTGTGTACGCCACTTTAAACATGCTTCAGGTGAGTTTAAATGCAGCCAAAAAATACTCCAGTTTAAAAATGTTGGAACGAGATATTATTTTACTACTCTCTTGTCCTTTGTGTAGAGTCGAGGAGTTTCACGGGAGTTTTAAAATGATCACTTCCTGGAAATATATATCTTTTTCCGTAACTTCCTGAACGTTAATGCCTTTTAACCCTTGTGTTGTCTTCCCGTCAAAATTGAAAATCCGCACTTTTGTTGATGCTTTTTATGGATGTTTTTTTTTAATTTTTCTTACATTTTTGACCCTTTGCTCAATACTTTTGACACTTTTTTTCAATGTTTGTCACTTTTTTTGATGTTTTCAACACTAACTCATTAACTTTTTTTACAGTTTTACAGTTTTTTTTGGGATTCATGATCAATAAATCTCATTTATAGGAAATAATACCTAATATTTGACTTAAAAAAGCAGAAATTAGGAATTATTTTGACTAAAATTAAAGGAAAGTATGTTGATGGATAATCACCTTTTACTCAATTCTATTTCAAAAACCACTTCAATTTATTTCTCCAAATGCTATAAAAGTGAATAAGACACCCAAAATTAATGGAAATAGAGATTTGTACTTGCCAAAGAGCGTTGTTGTGTGTAAATAATCGTTATTTTGAGTAATTACAATTGGGTAATTAAGTAGAACATTAGTATAGGAAAACAGGTCAATTTGACCCGAGGACAACATGAGGGTTATATGATTTATAAACCAGAGCTGCATATAATTTATCATAAAATGGCATCTTTCTTCCACAACATAAAATATTCTTCGGTATTTTAAAACCCAGAAAATCTCAGAATCCCAGAATCCTGCAGAAGTTAGAAGATAATTTAAACTGCATAACAGGATCTAAATCCCAGTTATTTAACCCCTAACTTCACCAACAATCCACCATGTTCTCTATGAACAGACTGCAGTGTAGAGGAAGCTCTGGAAGCTGCCTCGCTCCATCCTGCCAAACTCCTGGGTGTCAGCCACAAGAAGGGAACCCTGGACTACGGATCAGACGCAGGTCGGGATTTACTGCATAAAAGAATCCCCATCTCTGCTGTGTGTAGGCCAAAACACTAATCGTGTTTACCCTGACTGTGTTTTCAGACCTTGTTTTGCTCGATGACGCCCTAAACGTCAAAGCCACCTTTATTTCTGGAGAGGAAGTGTGGAGAAAAGAACCATAGAATAAGAAGAAAGCCTGCAGATGGAAACCGGCCCTGCAGCTGGGACCCACGGTGCCTTTACGGGACGCTGTTATACACAGAACCACAAATCTGTTGAATGTTTTAGTTCATCAGAACACACAGATGCTTTGCATTTAGAACATGTCAGGTGAGCTCAAACAAGGGTTCACTGCTTTTCTTTTACCCATGAGATTTTTTTATTTAAGCATCTTCAATTCAACTATCAGCAATTGAACTCTGAATCCAACTCAGTACTTTTATCTGAATGTAAGTAGATTTGAGTTGATTTCTGACATATTCAGTTTTTTTTTTTTTATTATGAACTTACTGCAATAAAAGTATGCTTCCAGATGCTTTACTGTTAATTTTCAGACTTTACTCAGATGTGACTTAAAGGGAATCATGTTGTGATTAAACTACATAATTCAACTTTCACTGAATGTTACTGTAATATTTCTGCTTCTTAACAATAACATTTACTGTTGTTATTTCATCTGTTGTTTGGGTGGATTTCTGTTGTGCGTGTTCTGTAGTAGAGTTTGTGCTTGATTTACAGTCCATGTATACTATAGAATCATATGTAAGTCACTCTCGTGTGGAACTGCTGCTACCAGCTGATAGTTGTCTAAAACATGAAAAGAAACCCCAACTAGATGTGGCTTTTTGTAAGGCATCCACTGGTTAAAAACATGGATTTTTTATTATTATTATAAAAAAGCTTAATATGAGTAATGAGTACAATATTTTTGCTTTAAAATTGCAGATAATGAAAAGTACAATACCAGTACCTCAAGGTTGGACTTAGACACAGTAGTTCAAAAAATGCAATTGCCACAAAATCGAGCCAAATAGACACTTTGACAAAGTATTTTATAAGGTCATTAAAAATTTTACAAATAAATCTGAAAAGTGACTTGTAATATAGCTCTCCAAGAAACGTATTGCAGTAAAAAATACAATATTTCCCTCTGAAATTTGGTCTTGTAAAAAATTTTACACAGCATAAAGTGGAAATGAACCAAGCAACATTATATATGAAAAGTGTAGTGAATGAGAGTAAAAGCACCGTTACTTTTCACCAATGAAAATAATCATTTTCAGATTGCTGATCTGGATGTTGCAATTCTCAATGTGCACACCATCAGGTTGATCCTGTGCTGCAGTCTTAAACACTCCAATCAGGGCAGCCAATAGTCTAGTTAGAAAGGCTCCTGGCCCAGACGGTGTGTCACCATCCTGCCTGAAAATCTGTGCAGACCAGCTGGCCCCCATCTTCACTCAGATCTTCAACAGATCTCTGGAGCTATCTGAAGTACCATCCTGCTTCAAAAGCTCGACAATCACCCGAGTCCCCATAAAAACCCTCCATCTCTGGACTAAATGACTACAGGTCTGTTGCCCTGACATCTGTAGTCATGAGGTCATTTGAAAGACTGGTGTTGGCCGACCTGAAGGACATCACAGTCCCCTTACTGGACCCCAGCAGTTAACCTACAGGGCTAACAGGTCTGTGGATGATGCAGTCAACTTGGGACTGCATTACATCCTGCAACACCTCGACTCTCCAGGGGCTTATGCAAGGATCTTGTTTGTGGACTTCAGCTCGGCGTTCAACTCCATCATCCCGAACATCCTCAGCACCACACTCTCCCAGCTCGCTGTGCCAGCCTCCACCTGTCAGTGGATCACAAACTTCCTGACTGACAGGAGGCAGCAGGTGAGGCCGGGGAACATCACATCCAGCACATGGACTATCAGCACCGGCGCCACCCAGGGGTGTGTGCTCTCCATTGCTTTTCTACCCCCTAACCCTAACACCAATGACTGCACCTCAGGAGACCCATCTGTTAAACTCCGGAAGTACGCTGACGACACAACGGTCATCGGCCTCATCTGGGACGGTGATGAGTCGGCCTACAGACGGGAGGTGGATCAGCTGGCTCTCTGGTGCAGTCAGAACAACCTTGAGCTTAACACGCTCAAGACTGTGGAGATGATCGTGGACTTCAGGAGGAGCCCCCCCACTCTTCCTTTCATCACCATACTCAACAGCCCTGTGTCTGCTGTGGACTTTCTGGGATCCACTATATCCCAGGACCTGAAGTGGGAGCCCAACACAGACACCATCCTCAATTACCCCCCCCATGTAACTTTTGCTAGACAACAGCAGACCTCTCCAAATTATGCGAGGTTGTTTATTGTGACATATTAAACACACAAAATAACACACATGATGACAGGACAGACCCTTTGCATGTTAGGGGTGGGATACCTCCTATGTAACTGATATGGTAGGCAGGTAAAAGAAGTTATTTGAAAACCCATGTCAAACTAAATTAAAGTAAAACAGAGATCACGTTAGAGGACAGGGAGGATATATAGGCCTATCAGTCGGCCTGATTAATCCACAATGTTTAACGACGCTATAAACAATTTACACGTCGCCTTAATGTAACAGACAAATATACGTATTTATGTAGAGAATTGAGAACCATGTTCCTATGGAAAACCCTGTAGAGTCTTCCACGTCGCTATTTGTTCCACTGAAGAAGTACATTCAAAGTGAAGGAGTCAAACAATTCGAAGGGCAGCAGAAACTCCGCTCTGTGTGCATGCGCGCTCCCTCAGCCAGGGGACACAAATCCTGGCGGGGATAAGTACATTGGCACGACACCGGCGTGGATATCACAGCAAGCCGCTGTCTGTCGAAGTAAATGACGACAATCAGTTTCTGAGGCAGCTCATAGCCAAGCTCAACGTGAAACCGAGAGACGAAATGAAGGACAAAGTCATGTGTTTAGGTCCATAGTTTGCTGCACTTCGAATTGTGACAAACAGTTTGGAAACACTTTGCACATAAAATCTTCGTGTGGGAAGATAACAGCAGTTGCAGCAAATATCCGATTTCAAACTGGTGGAGTCGAAAAAAGGTTAGTCAGTCAGCCCAGTCTAGCTGTAGTAAGCCCGGGTAGGAGCAGAAAGCTCGGGTAGGATCAGAAAGCTCGGGTAGGATCAGAAAGCTCGGGTAGGATCAGAAAGCTCGGGTAGGATCAGAAAGCTCGGGTAGGCTGTTCCCTCGCGTAAAGGTCCGCCCCGTACAGACTAGTTGCGTCACATTCGAAAATCTGCTGTGAGTGAAGCAGTTTGATCTGCGTAACCGAGGCGGACACCGCAGAGGTGATCAGACTACATCGCCTTGTAGTTGGAGGTGTCTTCGTCCCTCCAGCGGACTGCTGCCTCTCGGCATGAGAGCGTCCTTTGCTGTGAGGGCTGCTTGTTACCATTTACCGGGACGGAGAGAGACTCGCTGAGAACTGCTGAGGATTTTCTTCTTCCGTGAGGGAGCAGTGTGGCCGTAGACTGAGAGGCGGGGATTTAACCGAGTAATAATATCTAGAATTTTACTGTACAGGTGGATAAATAAAAATCCTCTGTGATAGCAATACAAAAATCCTAGTGTGATATGGGGAAATTCAGACAATATTGAAATGAAGTATGTTCTGGATCGGCTCATAATGACCTTGGGGAGCTTCTCTCGACCGTGCGTAAAAGTAGGCTACCCGATGCTGGTTACACAGGCATGAATTAGCAGGAGAGGAAAGCCGCCCAGTTCTTTCATTAATGTGCTTTTTAACTAACAGGTTGTTTTATTGTCAGTTTGAAGTATTTTATCTTATTGGATCTTGTTTACCATACTTGTAAAATTCAAATATTGTAAACCCTTGATCTATAAAAAATAAATGATCTATGTTAAATGATGATTGTGGCTGCATCTCTCCTTGTGTTTCCATGATCATGTGCATGTCTTGAGGTCACTATGGCCCATAGAATTTCGGCTTTTAACCAGGTAGTTCAAGTTTAAATAACAATATTCATTCATGGGTTATTTCTTATTTGCCATTGTGCCAAAGTTTTCATAGAAAATAAAAGCATGACAACAACTCAACAGAGCTTCATGTTGAGAAGGGTAACAAATTATTTTTTTAAAGGGTAACTAATAATTCGTTACACACAA
>NC_048421.1:19812836-19822814 GCF_013103735.1 Etheostoma cragini
TTCTGATTTGATCTTATTTACCATGTTTGTGAAATTCAAATATTGTGAAACCATGATCTATAAAAAGAAATGATCCATTTTAAAAAATGTGTGTGACTGCATCTCTCCTTGTGTTTTCATGATGATGTGCATGTCTTGAGGTCAGTATGGCCCATAGAATATCGGCTTTTAACCGGGTAGCTCAAGTTTAAATAACAATATTCATTCATGGGTTATTTCTTATTTGTCATTGTGCCGAAGTTTTCCAGAGAAAATAAAAGCATGACAACAGAGAAATATTACTAAAATATATTTATTGTAGCCTGTACATTTTCCAAGTTTTTCATAATTGTTGAGTATACAGATGTATGGTCATCCTAGGCATTCACAGCGCGGCGCGTCGATTTCATTGTTGTGGTGCTGTCTGCAGCAGCTGAAAGCACTGCGCTCTTGTTCCTCCCCTTCAGCTCTGAGATCGCTTGGTTGACGCTCCACAGAATTTCATGATGAGAAGAAAGTCCCTCCCAGACCAGCCGCGCCGCACACCTCGCTGTGTTCACTCTCTACTCTTCTCCTCTGGTGGTGAATATCAGCACGAGCAGTCTAGTGACGTGTATCACAGCGAGCCTGTCTCCGGCCCTTGAAATAGTAAGAACCAGCCCGTCAGGTTCCTCTTGGCGCAGCTGTACATCCAGCTGAGAGATAAAGTCCCTGAGAGACATCAGCGTCTGCAGCAGTGTGCCGGTGATCATTCTACGGACTCCTTCCATAGTGAGTTGGATCTGACTTTAACATGAATGAGGCTTCCCTTTATACATATATACATTTCGGTTTAGAAATCGAAATGTTAGCTGCACCTTACAATCCGAAAAATAATTCAGAATATTTTTGTGTTTTTATATGGTTGAAATTAACACTTGAATGAAAAAATTCTCTCCTTTTTACAAGGGACCCCTGGAGGCTCTCTGTCTGGTTGAATCATTACCTTTTGGAATCATTTGAACTGTGCGTAAAAGTAACCACTCCTGGTTCATACACACGCATCTTTGCACGAAACAGCAGGAGCGTGCAGCTGTCCCGATAGTTGGAGCTGCCTCTCAGCTCAGCATGAGAACGTCTTTAGCTGCGAGGGCTGCTTGTTGCCGTTTGCTTCTTGCTTTTATTGTGCAGTGGCTGCCAACAATATACATTGAGTGGACAAAATAGCCTCGATAGGACACACATCTAGAGGGGGAAGCACAGAAGGAGACATCATTTTGTCCAAACCTGCCTGACACACAGATCATGTCAGGCAGACTGTCATAAATACTTGGGGACAGGAAACCTGGGACCTGTTATATTTTATTAATGAAGAGCCATTGAGCTGTTATTAGGAAAATACCAATGGACTGAGAAAGAATGGGGTGACAAGTTGAGCCAAGTTAATATAGACAGAAGAAATTAAACAACGGACAGTTATACAGCCTGTTCTACGGTGGCCGAGATGGTTCAACACAAATACATGTCACATGTGACCCCTATCACAGAGGGAGCTAGTAAGAACTGCCGAAACAGTTTTTAAAGATTTTAAGTGTGTTTTTTTCACATGTACTTATGTAGGCCTGCTTAAAAATCCACATATATATTTCAGTAATATTGACAGTTCCTTGCAATTTGACGAAAATAATTAAAACAAAAGAATCCAAAACATACAGCAGTGGGTATAGGACACTGACAAAGAAAACAAAACAATATAAATATACATTCATAGTAATGTATTGCTGTAACGTTAGTACAGCCATGAAAGCAGCAAACAAATGAACGGGATCACAGAGATAGATTCTACCCAACCTAAAAAAAAAGGCATGTTTCTAACAGTTGTGTGACCACAGAGATGTATTCCAAAATTACGTATACAATTAAATTGTAATTGTTGCTGTAATTCTAAGCCAATAAAGTGTGTTCAGTTGAGTGGAGAGAACGACAAGGTAGTGTTATTTTTGGTGGTTCTCACTGCTATTCTAAGCCTAAAAAGTGTGTCTGTCAGTTGGGTACAGAGCTCTGCGTGAGCATGGGCTTTTATGACCGTCATTATACTCAGCATCCAACGTTACTCCGATGTGCTGTGATGTAATGTCTGGCTATGTGAGACAAGCTTCTAGCGACATAGTTGTGGAGGCTATGGTTTGATCCTGGCGACCTCCATGAACTTCAGGCCTGGGGAGAAGACGACTCTCCAAGTTTTGAATTTGTCCTGCAGTAACTATTTTAAACTCTAGCTGTCAGTATTACATATTGCATCTTTAAAGTGCCCATCTTGTGAACAAAAAAAAATCACTTTCTCTGGGATTTGGCGAGTTATTTTGTGTCTCTGGTGCTTCTACACGCATACAAACTTGGAAAAAAAACATCCATGCTGTTTTGAGTGAGATGCCTTCAGTCTCCGGGGTGAGCTGTTCAAAATCTGCACGGCTTTCTACGTCACTAGCCAAGACTAGGTGAGGTAGAACATGCTAGCGCTAGCATGCTAGCTTGTTCTCAATGGCAAAACACTGCTACAACACACACTAGTTCACTATAATCTCCGAAACAACTACTTCCTGTCCCTGTTCTGTTAGTGTTCCACAAATGGCCTTCGTTTAGAAAGAGTCTCCCTGACAATCCTGATGTGATCTTAACTAGCTACTGAGAATGTGTGACTCCCAACAGAGATAGTACAGAAGTGAGATGTCTCACTCTGTAGCTAAAACAGATACTTAAACACACAGGGAGAAAACAGGATCTTCCGAATTTGCGGTACAACAAAAATATTGTGCTTTTTGAAAACAAAACCATATAAACCTATTCTGGTACAAAACACAATTATGAACCTGAAAATGAGCATAATATGGGCGGTTAGCAAGGGATGAGATAATACAGTATATACAGTCTATGGTTAAAACTCACAGAAGAAAGTAGTAGCGTTTGTGACGTAGTCAGCTCTAAAAATGAAATGACAAGTGATTAAAAAAAAGTCAGTTATTTAACAAAAAACAGGGTGAGTCAAGACTGTGATTTTATAACAATTAATGGTGTAGGCCTACTGACAACAGACACACAGATGGTTTCTGAGCTGATAGAGCCAAGTGAATCTTTGGTCACAAACAGTGCAGCTGAAAGGTTTCTCTCCTGTGTGGCGTCTCATATGGCCCTTTAAACTCCAACGCTGCGAAAAAGATGCATTACAAACCGAGCAGCTAAATTTTTTCTCTCCGGTGTGGGTTGTCATGTGGCTCTTTAAACCCTGACTCTGTGAAAAAGATGTATTACAAACCGAGCAGCTGAAAGGTCTCTCTCCTGTGTGGGTTCTCATGTGTAACTGCAAATAATCATTCCTTGCAAAAGATTTTTTACAAACAGAGCAGCTGAAAGGTTTCTGTCCTGTATGAGAGTGCATGTGAACCTTCAGATGTGTCTTGCGACCAAATGTTTTGGTACAAACTGAGCAGCTGAAAGGTTTCTCTCCTGTGTGGATAATCATGTGGCCCTTCAGATGTGACTTGCGACCAAATCTTCTGCCACACTCAGAACAGCTAAACGGTTTCTGACAAGCAGGCCTACTGCACCTCGAATCACAGGCATGAACACCATTCTTTTCCAAAGAGTTTAAACCTGACTGAGCTTCTCTGGTCTTATTCCAATCATAACTGTCATCAATCTCAGGTTCAGAAGAGTCTCCAGTCTGGTCTTCAGTATTTATATGTAAATCTATATCTGGATCTGAGTTCTTGGCTGGTTCTGGTCCTCCACAGTCCTCTCCATCAGCTTCTCCTTCCATCTGTTCAGTTTGTCTTTGATGAAGCAGTGAGGGCTGAGGTTTCTCTTCATCATCTTCACTCTTCACATGGACAGGAGTGAATGGGAACTTGGAGCTATCAGCCTCCTCTGGCCCTTGAAGCTGCTCTCTCTCCTGGATGACCCAGAGCTCCTGCTGCTCCTCTTTAATGTGTGGGGGCTCTGGGTGCTGCTGGTCCAGACTGGGGCTCCACACCCACTGCTCAGGGGGAACCTGTTCTTTACTCACCGACAGCTGCTGGACATCTGCAGGAAACAGACAGAGAAATGTTGTTAATTCACATCACTGTTTTGAATTGTATTGAACTCTCCAGAGATACTCAAATATTCAAACACAAAGCACAGAGAAACACAGAGATGATTAAAGGTGAATATTGCAAAGGTTTTATGTAATTAATCACAAGGGAGTTCAATGAAAAAAGTCGCACTGTCTTATCAGTTGAGTTTTCCCAGGCAGCTCCCAAAGATCATTAGCCTGGAACCCAAATCCGAAAGATTAAGGGTCTGGGACTGAGTAATGAAAATGGCCCAACTCGAGGGGTGGCACCAAGCGTGCATTTAAAAATCTCACTGCACACAATTAAATAACACTACGAACAATCACAACAACACGTGTCAAACTCAAGCCTTGTGGGCCAAGACCGGCCCTTGCGTGTTTTAATCCGGCCGGCATATCAATTTAGGTTCACAATAAATCCAATCTAGCTGTGCGCCAAACCGAAAAGAAAGAAAACTGTTTTTCTAACTGCAATTATAATACACTCAAAGCAGAATTAGTCAGATTTGCCAACTGTGAGACTCAGAATTTCCCCAGAAGCAGAGAGTTTATATGCACAGGCTGTCAAACTTTCTTGCTGACTTAAGTAGAGCTTTGCATCACCAAAACTGCAAAAAATAAGTATCAAAAAAGGCTGCAAGTGTCGGAGAAGGCAACAAAAATGACAAAAACTGTGACAAACATCAAAAAAGCGACATGATGCAGTAATACAGTCAAAGATAGTAGAATTTTCTCAGTAACAGCATGTCAATAAACAATCCACATCTAGAAGAGTACAAATGTCCCCTTCCTGGTCACTCAAATGAACCAAAATCAAAGGTACCATTTCATCATAATGATGTAGCTTTTACTTTCTTTGCTAACTTGACAATGCTAACAAAGGCTAATGCTCAGTTTCTGATGCATGCTTCCCACTGAGTGATGAGTTGTAGAAACTACCTCACCCTCTAAAGGCTGGAGGAACGGCAAGGGGTGCCATAATTCAGATTTCCCTACAACTTTTACGAACAGAATATTTAATAATCACTTTTTTTATTGTTAATGGGTCAAAAATGTCAGATGGTCAGTTTACCCCCTGATGGATTGATTTATACACTCTATACTTATAGGCTACACTTTACACCACTTCATGCAGTCTTACAATTTCATTTACTGGGGACATCCTGAAATAGATATGTAAGACAGCTGTTTATTATAATAAATGTGTTTATCACTTTAACGTTGAAGCTGCTAAAAGGGAAGCTAGTTTAAAGTATATGGCTGGGTATTTTAATTTATCATAAATTATCATGTATTATTTAGTTTACAGTTTAATAATGAACGTGTAAATTAGCCTAACTAAAGCTGGCAGGCTATGTTCGGAACAGTAGAACGACCTCAAAGTTGAGTCTGAGTAAAGTAACAGTGACTCCTTTAGTTTTAGTAAATGCTCTCACTTTGTTTCCATCTAATGAAGGAGAGTTTCTAAATGAACATACCAGCGTCTAGAAGGTTCCGTCGTCGCTCGTTCTCTTCTTTCGACCGACACAGTTCCTCCTCGTACTCTGCTATCGTTCTTTCAAACAGCCCAAATATCTCTTCAACAGCCGCGGTTAGTCGCTGCTTCACCAACGCATTCAGCATTTGGACTTTAGACATCTTCACACAAACTCCGGGAAAAACACTTAACAGTCACGCTAGTCTTCACACAATCACAGGGACTTTTTGTTCCACAAAACCTCGGTCAGAACAACTCAAAACCCGTCACTTAGCATGCTAAGCTAGCTTTGTAGCTAGAGGCAAATGATTCCGAAGTAAAACATTCAGGAAAAAAAGGTAAACAGCGCAGAGTCCTCCGGGTCTCGAGACATCCAGAGGCTCTGATGGATCAGTAACGTTACTGTGGGGAATACAGAGACAGAAAACCCAACAAACCGGGCTGTCCTACTAGCTCACGCTACGCGCCTCGCTGCTCAAAGAGAAACATCCGGTTCCTTCCACTGATGTTGAGTTAACCTTCTTCTTCTTCTTCAGCCGCCACCTACTGTACCGGAATGTGTAATATCATGATTCCAAACAATGATATCGTGGCTTTTCAATGTATTAGACGGGTGTAAAGTTCTGTTTGGGTGCGACAATTATCTTGCTGGCCTGATTTATTATTCGTGCAAGTATTTGTACCATGCAGAGGTATTAGTACGGGAGGCCCAGGTGTAAAATACACGGCCCACCACTGCTTATAAGTACATATGTGGCATCATATTTCTTGGCTACTTAGCACTTGCAGTGCTAGACTACTGCGTTTAACACCTTCATTTTTAAATTAGCATCAAAACTTCTTCTCATTTATTTGCGAACTTGGCCTACATTGTTTGGGGCGCTCACCGCGTCTCTGCATCTTGCGGGCTTCCTAGCTCTGGTCATGAGAAGCACATTCCATTTGCAGTTATTTGGCGCCCCCTGTTGTTGGGGTGTATATTGCTGTCTAAAAGTCTCGAACCCAACTTTTCAGATGTCTTCATTGGGTGGGAAAATACAACCCTGTTTTATATTTGGGTCTATTCTCTAACAATTGAAATTCAAAGTGGAACATTAATATTCATGGATACATACCAACGAGGAAGGACACAGGTGAATTTGTTAATACGCCCCAAATGTGTCCAGTACTCCTTCAGGGTAAGGGACTGCAATGTCAAGGAAACCAAGCCGCAGTTTTGGGATCTTTAGTCAGAACAGGTGTTCCCTTCCTTTCCATAAATTCATTTCCTATGACACTCTAACTAAATTGAAAGGGTTCATGACGCTTCCCGACAACGTTTTGATAACATTTGTACTGTTTTACAGTTGATAAGGTTATACAGCAATCCATTGTTTTGTACAGCAATACCAACCAACATTTAACCTCTGCTTTCTCCTCCTACGCATCACCCTCCCCTGTTATGGTGGCTTTTTCAGTAGATTTACTCACTAACATTGTGGTGGAAACACAACAAGTATGGAAACACTTCCTGCATTATTGCAATTTTTCAAATACTAAGTTACTCCTCTAGTAAACTAGTATTCATGTGAAATAAAAACAATACTATGGGTAATAACAAATTCAACACATGAACTGGTTGCTATGGGGTCCGTGTTCATTTTGACCAAAAAAACAAACGGTCAAAACGTACAGGGACCATACTGGCGCCCTATATACACACACTCACACAGCTAAGGAGTGGGAAAGAGACAGTCAAACTGTCAGCTCATTCCTATTTGACAACATTCACACTGGAAAGGAAAGTGTTTTCTTTATGTTTAACTACTGTTGAAGTTACCAAGGACAAGGTTTTCCTGTTGTGTCTCGAGGTAATCACGTGTTAAGGAGAGTTTTGGCCTGTGTGAAGGTTAACTTTGTGGTCTTAAGTAGCCTAAACAGTGTCCCAGAAAGCAATAATATGCTTGTTTCTCATTAGGTATTTTATCTTTGAATAAAAAGGGTTGTATTTATAACTGAACTCATACAGTAAACCAAGGGTGTTTATTCCTAAATTCACCAAATGCATTTTGTTTCATATTTCATCACCTCATATTCATATACTACTTATCTGGGGGTAGGGGCGCTATGCTACACCTGTTTAGCTAGGTTTATGGAAAGTAGAGCAGCCTCATTGCATCATTGGATGCTACTTTGAGCCTCTGCATACTCTTTTGCTTGTAGTTTGACCACAGTTGAGCAGTATACAGCGGTTGGATGTAGGTTCTAAACAAAGAGCACATAGAAAGCCTCCTTATAAGCATGTTAGCTTGAGAATACATTTTTCATCGCTGTCGGTAAAGGTCTTTGTCATCCGTCCAGTCATTGGACATGACATGACCTTAATATTTAGTTTCCTCACCTATTGCAGGGGGACTATCTGACAAATGAAAGATTGGAAAAGTTGATTTTCCAGTCCTCATCGCTTCTAAATATCATTATGTGGCTTTTCTTAGCGTCATACTTTAAATCATAATCAAGGCCATACTGAAAACATTGATTAACAATAGTGTTTCCCACAAGACAGCCAAGTTTTAACCTATTTAGCTGATTTGATCATTCATCCATGTACCCATTAAGTAAAATAGGAGACAAAATTCATCCTTGCCGTGCTCCCTTACATAGAATGCAGCAGATACAACACTGTCTTATTTAACCTGAAATGATTGATGGGCATACCAAAATACTAAAATTCTCACTAAAAATTTAGGGGCACCTCTATCTAGCAATTTTACCAACCATTGTTCATGATTAATTCTAACCAATGCCTTTGATGCATCAATAAAACATAGGAATACAGACATATTCAGACCTGTGTACCTGGACACAATCTCTTTAAGAGCATAGATACACAGGTTAGTCCCATGCTTTCTTTTGAACCCAAACTGCTTGTCAGAAGTAAGGACATACATTTCTAACTTTAACAGTATTCTCTCCTGTTCTTTAGACCAAGATACTGGCTAATGCAACAGGTCGATCATTGTCAACTCTGTTGAGCTTACCAGCCTTGTCTGCACAGGCAGTGACATTACAGACACAACTGAATTTGGCAGGACGCCATGAACAAGACAACCATTAAAGCACATGGGAAGCACAGGACAGAGTTCATGGCTGGAATATTATAGATGCTCTGCAGTAATGCAGTCCATACTTTGGTTATGTCCATACCAGGCTTTGTTGTTCTCCAACATATTGATGGCATTATAAATATTTGCTGCGCTAACTATCGTATCTGCTAAGAAATCAATGTGTTCCTGAATAATTCTAACTGGGTTACTTTTAACACAATTAAAACGGTCACAGTAGTTGCTCGTGCCAAAGCTCAGCTATTTTTTGGGGGCTTCTAATACCTTCAACATCAGCCGGTAAGGATGTTTTATTTGTAGTCGTTACTTTGACTTCTTACCAAAAGTCAGTAAGGTTGTTGTTCTGTAGCTTACTTGGCTAGAGAGTCTGCTCTCATTGTGTTTTGATTTTTCTTAAAACGGAGTACATGCTTAACTCTAGCATTTGTCTGTTTTTTTTTCCATATCTAACAATGCCTCATGTCTAGGCCTACCTGCCTCTGACCAGAGTCCACAGGCCTCTGTTGCCTCAACATCTCCGCCACAAACTCATTCCATTTACTTTTAGGAAAGACTCCACTGGAATCATTGAGACATTTCACAATATCATCCTACATGGCACAGAGTTTATCAACATGTAGCACATCTTTACAATTCATATCTGAGCACATTAGGGCCTCATGAAGAGCAATATTATTTAAGACTTTCTGTTCGCAGTGAGTATCCAGCTACCACCTCTTTACTCAGTTTTGACCAGTCCAGTTTACTTGAGGAAGCAGCATTATTATTTCTGGACAGAAGGCCAAAGGAATAGGGTGGAGCGCAGCGCGACAGAAGCGTTGCATGGCCAGGTGGATCTGCACTGTAACACTGCACATGGCAAAGAGCAGTTAATCAGGGGTTAGGTGCAGTGGAGACATTTTGTTGAAACCTGGAGGTTGAGTACATTAAGTTTTTTTGTCTATCTTAGAGAGATTTGCCTAGAGGATAATTGATGATGTGAGAGTAGCTTGAAGAGGCTGTGAGGAGGTTCTGGGAAACCGTCAGCGGATTAAGGAGGGAGAGGCTGTCTGGATTAAGGGACAGAACTCAGAAGCAGACTGGAATAGGTGGTAAAGAATCTTTTTTTATTGAAGCTGTGAGTGTGGGCTGGCAGTTGGCGTGCTGGGTCCGAAGATGGCTGGACTTGCAGAGTGCGTGCTGGGTCCAAAGATGGCTGGACTGGAAGAGTGCGTGCTAGGTCCAAAGATGGCTGGACTGGCAGAGGGGGTGCCGGGTCTGAAGATGGCTGGACTGGCAGAGGGGGTGCTGGGTCTGTAGATGGCTGGACTGGCAGAGGGGGCGCTGGG
>NC_048421.1:19822914-19837995 GCF_013103735.1 Etheostoma cragini
GCTGGGTCTGAAGATGGCTGGACTGGCAGAGGGGGTGCTGGGTCTGAAGATGGCTGGACTGGCAGAGGGGGTGCTGGGCTGTGTTCCTCAGTGCGGCGTTAGACTTTATGTTTCAGGGCATTGCGTGGCTATTGGCAGGAGAGGATTCCAAAGGTGGGTTACTTCTGGGAACAGAGATCTTCCAGTTAGTAACATCAGGGAACGGAGCAGACAAGAAACTAGACTTGATACAAATCTTGAAGCCTGGTGAATAAGCATACTCAGTGGTAAGCAACAATCCGGCAGGGAGAAGAAAGTCGGACTGGCATCTGAAGGCAGGTGATGGAGCAGGATGAGTTCAATCAGGAGCGGTCAGCTGATGAAGACCCAGGGTATCATGGGTGAGAGGACCGGTGGTTGAAGGGGAGGAGGCGGGTCACACTCTAGTCCTGAAATGACAACTGACAACCACAGAGGAGAGACCAGATTAAAAACAGGATGTCATGCTGTGATTGGGTTGTGAAATACATGCTTAATCTGATTGGTTTACCTTAAAAGTGAATGCATGTCTGAATCTGACTGGTTACTAAAAAAGTAAATGCATTTAAACAGCTGATTAACTAGGAGTGATGCAAAAATGTTGTTAAAGTCTTGAACTTACGCTAAGCTCCATTCCAATTGGGAGAAACTTCATTGCAATCATGAAAAGATTTATTGTAAATTACATAACCTAGATATTAAATGCGCAAAGTATTAGGAGATTAGACTTCATCGTAACAATATGTTTTAAAAGGGGTAGCAAAGCCTTGACATATGCCCCAAAATTGACGAGACTTAGTGATGGAAGACGAGTCAGGCACATACTGAGAGAAGAGCATTTTCCTCTGAGATCGACAACAGCTGCTACCACCATGAGACACGTGCCCAGAAAAGGAAGTGAAGGTAACCGTTCACATTCTAGTCCTGAAATGACAACTGAAAACCACAGAGGAGAGACCAGATTTAAAACAGGGATGTCATGCTGTGATTGGGTTGTAAAACACATTCTGAATCTGATTGGTTTAACTAAAAAGTGAATGCTAGGAGTAGGAGTGAAGTAAAAAATGTTATTAAAGTCTTGAACTTACGCTGAGCTCCATTAATAGGTGCGCTGATTGGAATTGGTGCCAGGTGTAGGGAGAATCAATGGGAGGGGGGGGACATGCAGGCGGGAACAGAAACACAGACAGACAGACAAAAAACAAAAACACACCAAACACACAAACAGCTGCTGTGTGGGAGCATTTCCACAAACAGCTGGGCTTTGTCCAGGTTGACCTTGGCTGCAGGAGTTCTTACCGGTCACTGAGGTATCGCACAGTGGAGAGGCAACCCATACTTACATAGCAACCCTGAGCATGCACACATACGGTAATTGGTCATATTTTAGTTGTTTTCGTTTATATTTTTTGATAGCGAAAAGTAGCCAATTGTTGAATAGTTTACATTAAGGGATCAGCAAGACTTTAAAAACATCTCTTGCTTATGGATTGAGAGGTTGATTATTTAAATGTTTTTACTTTTATTTATTTATTTAAATTTTGTTAATAATTAATTTTGTTAATAATTATTTTTTTGTAATTTTTATTTTTATTTTATTTTTATGAGAGGAGATGAACGTCATTATTCTGAGGGTGCTTGAGCTCTGGAGCGCAAATGGTATTGGCGCCTAAGCGTGATATAACTACCAAGTCCAAGGTTACTTGACCTGGCGGGCATTGGCCTGGGGCGAATATCAGGGCGTTCTGAGATGCGGCATCCCTCAGAGAGATTATCCATCTTCCTCACATATTTTTCCTTCCCTTCTATCTTCAGTCTTTGCTTCCTCACTTCTCTCTCCACCTTATATTCTGCTCTGCGTTTGGACATGACCAGCTCCCTCCTTCGGTCAAGCAGCCTTTCTAATTCTGCCATCTTCCTTGGATTTCTCAGGAGACCTGTAACCAACAGCATATGAAAGATTAATTCTGGAGTCCAGTTGTACACTTTGTTATGTTACAAGTTACAAAAAATACACGTTGGCCTGGCGCCATAAGTGAGACCTGTGTGTTGGTCTGCTATGTTAGCGACTGAGTGTGTTTCCTTTGTTCTCCATGATGATTAAATCAGTCATTGAAGGAACCTGTACCATACTGTAAGATAAAAATTAATTTCTGACAGTGTAAACTGATCTTACATGCTTAGTCCTTCCCTGCAGAACAGGACAGCACAAGGCAACTTTGTGAGTTTTAAAACCTTTTCAAATCAATTTATGTCTAACCAGAAATAGAAAGTATTCTCACTGTCGCCTTTTTATTAGACAAAAAACGGTCACAATGTTGAGTAGCTGAGCAAATAATCCATAAATAGACTACATTTTAAAGTCATAAGAGTACTTCACATTAAAGATTGAAGTGTGTTAAGTATGCAGCTGGACTCAGACAGCTATTCGTTTAGCCAGGCATAAAGAAGAGAAACTGCTAATCCGGCTCTCTCCAAAATGCAAAAACACACCGAGCAACACCTCTAATTAACACAATACGCCATATGTGTTTCATTGTAAACACACCAAAATTTAAAACCCCAAATGTGTGGACTGAAGAGGAGTTATGACTCACATATTGATGCTAAAAGAAACTTATATCTTAATAGGTATCACAGTCTCATCCCATGTCAGACATGGTGTTTACTCCAGTGTCAGTGTAAATACATTTACTTAAGTACTGTTTAAGATTATTGACAAATTGACAAATATGTGCAGTGCCATGAAGCAATTTGTTACATCGTGAGACCTGATATCAGACTTGATATCACGCGATAATTCCTTAGTCCACCATTCAATAAAAAAAAGTCATATAACCAGTTAAATGACTCCAAAGTTGATCAATTGAGGTAAATTAAGCCAAAAAAAAACTGCATAGTTCCTCCTTGTGTGTATTATTACACAGTAGCCCATATCAGTCACATGGGCTGGTTTTCTGACTACATTTACTTTCAATGAATTTTATTGAATAATTATTTATAGGATTTTAAATGAAAGACTTTTATTTGTAATGGAGGTTTATTTTTTTACATAGTGGTGTTGGAAATTTAATCAGTGAAGAAACTGAATACTTGGTCCACCACTGGTTTACTAGTACTGTTTATCTAAAAGGAGGCTATACGTATACCTTTATGACATTTTATGTGACAAAATGTAAGTTTACGTTCTTACCATGACGCAGGAGGTTGCGCTCATCCACACTGGTTGATGTGATTCCCCTGTCTAAGCTTTTTTGTCGCCATTGAGCCACCAAAGATATATTCTTGAAAGCAGACCAAAGGTTTTCCTCTCCATCTTTTCACACCTCAGCTTTTCTCTTTTTATCCACTCCTCCTCCAAACGCTGCTTTTCTCTTTCAATTTTCTCCCTCTCCTTACTCTCTGCTTCCTCCTGCTCCTGTCGTTCTGTCTCCTCCTTTTCCCTTTGAACTCGCTTCCTCTCTCTTGCACACATCTGTCTATATTGCTCTTCATACTCCTGTATTTTTTCCTCGCTCAGATAGATGGGTTTAGGTAGGATAGTTCTATTAGCCCTTCTGTCTTGCTGCGTCCTTGCGGTAGAAGGGTCTTCGTCTCCAGAAGAGGATGACGAAGGTCTCTCAACCCTCTTAGCCCTTCTTCTAGCGCTTCTTTTTTGCCGCTTTCTTGTAGTTGAAGGCTTGCTGTCTACAAAAGAAAAAGAAGGGCCCTCTCCCCTTTTTTCTTGCTGCCTCCTTCTAGCAGAAGGCTCGTTGTCTCCAGATGAAGAGGAAGGTTTGTTACCGCTTTGTCTGTCCCGCATCAACTTAGAAGGACGTTCTCTGGTAAGGCAGGGAAAGAGGGGCTCATAAATTCCTCTGTCGAGCCTACAGGTGGTAGAAAGGCGTATGTCTGCAAAAGACAAAGGCCTCAAACCCCTTTGTTCTTGCTGCCAGCTAATGGTAGCAGGCTCTTCGTCTTCAGAAGAGGATGACGAAGGGCTCTCAATCCGTCTTTTTCGCCGCCTCCTAATGGTATAAGGCTCATCGTCTTTAGATGAAGAAGAAGAAGATGGGCCCTCTCCCCTTTTTTCTTGCCGCCTCCTTGTAGCAGAAGGCTCCTCGTCTCCAGGCTCTCAACCCGTCTTTTTCGTTGCCTCCTAGTTATAGAAGGCTCATCGTCTTCAGAAGAAGAAGAAGAAGAAGAAGAAGTACTCTCTCCCCTTTTTTCTTGCTGCCTCCTTGAGGTATAAGGCTCGTCATCTCCAGATGATGAAGAGGAAGGGCTGATACCCCTTCGTCCGTCCTGCAGCAACTTGGTTGGAAGGTCGCTGGTAACGCAGGGAAAAAGGAGCTCGTATATTCCTCCGTCAAGCCTCAAGGTGGTAGAAAGGCGTATGTCTGCAAAAGACAAATGCCTCAAACCCCTTTGTTCTTCCTGCCTGCTTGTGGTAGAAGGCTCTTCGTCATCAGAAGATGAAGGGCTCCCACCACTTTGTCCGTCCTGCTTTAAGTTGGTAGATTGGTTAAAGTCTCCATGAGATGGTCTCTCACCTCTTCGTACAGGCTCTCTCCAGATGGGAGGACGGTGGATTTCAACGCAGGGCAAATGGTTCTCAACCTTTTCTCCATCCTGCCCAAAGGTTGTAGAAGGCTCATTGTCTTCAGAAGATGAGGATGAAGCGCTCTCACCCCTGTTTTCTTGCTGCCTCCTTGTGGTAGAAAGCTCGTCATCTTCAGAAGATGAAGGGCTCTCCTCCCTTCGTTTTTGCTGCCTACTTGTGGTAGGAGGCTCTCACCCCTTTGCCTGTGCTCCTTCGTGATGGTAGATGGTTTGGTTCCTACAAAGAACAGAGAGCTCACATCCCTTTGTTCTAGTGGCCTGGTGGTAGAGGGCTTGTTTTCTGCATAAGACAAAGGGCTCTCACCCCTTTGCCTGTGATCCTTCGTGATGGCAGAAGGGTTGTTGCCAACGAAGAACAGAGCTCTCACATCCTTTCGTTCTTGCTGCCCGGTGTTAGAGGGCTTGTTTTTTGCACAAGGCATTGGGCTCTCACCCCTTTGCCTGCGAGGGTAGGAGTCTTCAAGAGACGAAAGTCTCTCACTCCTTCGTTTGGTCTTCTTTGAAGAAGAAGATCGAGGTCCAAAAAGGAACCTAAACATTTTTTCAATGACTTGGTAGTGTACTGATGTCAATGTTGTGAAAACTGTAAGTAAAAACACACACACACACACACACACACAAAAAATAATTACTTCACTAATCATCACATTATTGTTTCAAGCAGCACACCTAGCAAGTTATTTCTTAACTAAACTTTAAAATTTAGCTTAAATTATTGTAGAAATATTTCTCTGGTCACTCATTATTGCACTGTGCTTAATGAACAAAAAAGTAAAAGGTCTGCAACAAATATCACTTCAAATCTCAAGACTTCAGACTACAGTATAATTTCAAGTATTTTCAAATAAATTAATCAAGTATTAATGTATGTTAGACACATATGCAATACATCGACATAGTAAAGCTGCAACTATTACAGTTATGATGATAATAACAATAGTTCTATTAGTAATAATTCAGAAAAAAGAAAATTAGAAATAAATTTGTTTTCAGATCAATAACCCACAGGACTTAGGGGACATATTTAGTCAAATGTTTGTGATAAATCATTAATTCACACGTAATCCTTTGATAGAAGCTGCAAAATATCACAAGTGCAGTGACTGCAAACCTCTTTGTCAATTTAAAAGTTCCTTGAGTGCAAGGAAACACTACCCATGCAGTCAATCTTGTGCACATGTAGCTTAGGCAACACGCTAGGCGACATTTACTAGGCCTATTTGCAGTAAAATAGTTTTGTGCAAGAGAAAAAGTACATTTGCATCTCCTGATCACAGCAGATCTTTCTGTACTGATAGTTGGAACATAACTGATAAAAAAAAGTTATTTATATGACAGAAGAATGTGAGAGACGTTAATGTACTCCTTCCCCATCACAATACAGCTCTACTTAACAGAAAAAGTTCATTAATAAAGTAGTATTAGCTCTGCTGTAAAGTGTGACTTACCTTTCCAAAGAGTTGTATGGAAATGTACAGGAACTCTGTCAGTGTTCTAGTTCTGCTGTCAGTTCTGTTGTTTGGTTATGATTTTGTTTTTAAATAAAAACATTGATGGAATGTAGTTCTGCTGTCAATTCTGTTTTGTTTTTCTTTTTTAAATAAAAACATTGCTGGAATGTAACTAAGTGCATTTCCTTAAGTGTGTGTGTGTGTGTGTGTGTGTGTGTGTGTGTGTGTGTGTGTGTGTGTGTGTGTGTGTGTGTGTGTAATGGGCACACAAGCACAGGAAAGTTGTAGTAGTTTGAGTATGGAGATGCCTTTGCCCTATGGCATAAAAAAATAGTCTGACCAAGTTGAATACATCACTCAAAATGCAAAGAGGGTAGTCACAATGAATTGTATGTGTTCAAATGCCTCTTGTGAAGGATATTATAGTCTTGAGGCAAACAAAATGCCGTATTTATGTTACAGGGAATGTGTAAATCCTCACTTTTTTGACATTCTATATATATGTTACGTTCTCTAACGCTGCTCTGGCCTCTGCTTGGGAGAGAGCCATGCTGTTTTTCTGTGTTTCAGGTTTGCCACCTCTGAGGGCCTGATTGTCCACAGGTGTTACCAATCCGGCCATCAGCTGGCCTGCATAAAAGCTCATGAGTTGAAGACACTGCTCCTTTTCTCCTCTTTCCAACTTCCTGTTTTGCTAAGAGTAGGTGGTGTAGTCAGTACTCTCTGTTGGTGCATATGATCTGTAACCTTGTTGACTCTATGTCTGAAGCTGGTAAGGGTTCTCTGCCATTTGTTTTAACCCCTTTTTCTCCTGTTTTGTGGTTAGTCAGGGAGTTTAGCATTGTGTATTTTGGTTTTCTCTATCTGTAGCTCAGTTGCCATTTTGTTTCCAGGTAGTATTGGTTTTTGTTTGTTGTTTTGGCCTCGGAGACCCTGACGTTTTAAAGCTTCTATTTTTGTTTTCTGTTTATCATCCATGTGTGTATATATACGTGTCTGTGTGCATAGTAACGTTGTAAATACATATAGTTTACGTAATAAAACACGTTATGTACGTTGTCTTGTTAGTCTCTTTTCCATTAGTGAGCTGTTGGTTTGTGTTACGCCCTAGCTTCCCCTAGACGTTAAACGTAAGGGTCGTAACAATATACAAATGCCCTTTTTTACACACAATATACTAATACCTTTTTATCGTAACCCAAAGAAATCCATAATTGTATACAGTGTAATGGGGCATTTGGTCACATGTGAAGTTTTACATTTCCAGTTCAGTAATCTTCAGTGTTGTGGTTGTAGAACAGAAGTTGTTAAACTGAGTTATCCAGTTTTAAGTCATATTTTGATAACCCTTTTAGATCCTAATCATTTTTTAACTATATTATTTAACAAGGATTGAATGTCACAAGTCTGGCTCTGGATTGTAAATGCAAACATTGTAACTGGGGATGTTGTGATCCAATCTGAATGTATTACTTCATTCAGTGTTTCCCATACATTCATTTATATTTAACAGCCTAGAACAATAAAAATACAAACGCAGTCTCTCTTTTAGAAACAAAAGGGTGACCGCACTTTTGTCTGGCCATGCTGTACTCAACAGGCATGTCAGGAAGGGTCTTCTCCGCTATGTCACAGCAAGACAAGTTTTCCTTTGACACAGTGCAATGTCACATGTCTGAAAATCAGGGGAAAAAAGACTAACTAGAGCAGTGAATATAGGGCCTATTTACAGAGTTAGACTGCAGTCGTGATCTCACCATGGGATCTGTTGACAAATACAAGAACTTAAGGTATAATATTTGTTGCCCTGCAATATAGTGTATGTTGCAATATGAAAAAAATGTACGTTACGTCACATACACACGTTGCCCACATGACCACCTGCCTTAAAAAGGAAGGGTTGGCTAGTAACAGTCATGTAAAATGAGAACGGTGCAAGTTTTCTTTTTATATCAAGCAACATTAAAAGTTGTAGCGTTAATCACACATCCTCCAATGTGACTATTGCACATGCGCACATTGTGATGTTGACGTAATTCTTTGTGCTTTGTCTCATTATTTTTTATTAATAACTTATATACAAATCGTAAATTTTCCATTGGACCAAGCCTCTTTCTTCAGAGATTCAACAAACGGTAACATCTAACACTAAAGTGTATTTATGTTATGGATTAACACAACTTTTATGCCTTTCTGTCATATCTACAGCAGTCAGATTCGCTGTGTTCCCTCGGAAGGAATCAGTGCACACATCATTTCATAATATCCATGAGATGATTTCATCAAGAGGCATGGACAGCGGTACATTTTATTTGCCACAGTATTTCCAGTCAGCCAGCTAGCCTTGTCATACCAGGTGAGCTAATAATACCTCTTACTTTGGCCTATCTTTTGCATAAATCAATCTTTGGCTGAACGTGTTCCAGCTCATTTTTAGCCAATAAAATGTTAACACATTAGTACATATTTGACCATTAATTTTTTGACATTTTAGAGGAAGCTGAGCTTCCGTTGCAGTCTTAAAGAAATCGCCTGTGGGTCACGCCAATCTGCTAGGGATGGGGGGCCGAGACTAAGAGCTACATGGAAAAATATAAGCCAAACAAGCAGAGTTGAAATTTTGTTGTTTTCATGAATACAAAAGTTGGGGGACTATACATCTGACCCAACGCTTTGTTACCAGGTCAGGATTTCCCTTCTCTAATAAAAAGGGCTGGGAGACATGAGAAAATATGAACCACAGTTTTTATTGAAAATCTTTTAGAGAACATTAAACCATGTGTGTATCATAGCCTAATGACCGCACGCTGAGCATCTGCAGCCTTTCTCTCTCTTCCCTTGTCCGCTCTTTATCCGTGTACTTCTTCCATAGCCTATACTCTGGCTCAAATGAATACAGGTGGTCATCAAACCATAACCACCTTATCCACGTTGTCAAAATTTAAATATTGAGCTATGGCATTCAAAATCTTTATGACAACACAAACCCACAATTGCTGTAGCTTAGTTTATGGTGCCATCGGTCTATTAGACATAAATGCATGGGAAAATTGGGTCCAGGTTGAAAACAAATGGTTGTTACCCTTTAATCCTCTGTTTCTGTTTCATTTGTACCAGCAGTTTTTCTGCCGCTGCTTTGGAAATCACGCTTGGACATGTGACTGCAGGTTGTCCCCTGCACTGATAATAGGCCTGTAGTCTTGTATCTCTGTTCTGCGGAAAAATCGCCTTCCTCACTAGTAGTAGCTCAACTATTTTTTGGCAATAATAAGTGTCTGGCACTGGGATTTCATTATTATGTTGAGTGTTTAAACCTGGCTGAGGTGGTCTCCTAATCGTCACTGTCTATTAGTCTCAGGTTAAGAAAAGTCTCCAGTCTGGTCCTCAGTTTTTGGTTCTGGATGTCTATGTGGATCTAATTTCCCGGCTGTTTCTGGTCCAACACGGCCCTCTCCATCAGCTTTTCTTTCCATCTGTTCAGTTTGTCTTTGATGAAGCTGTGAGGGCTGACAACACACACGCTGATGGTTTCTGAACTGATGAAGCCAAGTGAATCTCTGGTCACAAACACTGCAGCTGAATCTTTTCTCTCCTGTGTGGATTCTCATGTGTAACTGCAAATAATCATTCCGTGCAAAAGATTTAATACAAAAGGCACAGCTGAAAGGTCTCTCTCCTGTGTGGGTTCTCATGTGTAACTGCAAATAATCGTTCCGTGCAAAAGATTTCTTACAAACTGAGCAGCTGAAAGGTTTCTCTCCTGTGTGGATAATCATGTGGCCCTTCAGATGTGACTTGCAGCCAAATCTTCTGCCACACTCAGAGCAGATAAATGGTTTCTGACAAGCAGGTCTACTGCACCTCGAATCACAGGCATGAACACCATTCTTTTCCAAAGAGTTTAAACCTGACTGAGCTTCTCTGGTCTTATTCCAATCATAACTGTCATCAATCTCAGGTTCAGAAGAGTCTCCAGTCTGGTCTTCAGAATTTATATGTAAATCTATATCTGGATCTGAGTTCTTGGCTGGTTCTGGTCCTCCACAGTCCTCTCCATCAGCTTCTGTTTCCATCTGTTCAGTTTGTCTTTGATGAAGCAGTGAGGGCTGAGGTTTCTCTTCATCATCTTCACTCTTCACATGGACAGGAGTGAATGGGAACTTGGAGCTATCAGCCTCCTCCAGCCCTTGAAGCTGCTCTCTCTCCTGGCTGACCCAGAGCTCCTGCTGCTCCTCTTTAATGTGGGGGGGCTCTGGGTGCTGCTGGTCCAGACTGGGGCTCCACTCCCACTGCTCAGGGGGAACCTGTTCTTTACTCACCGACAGCTGCTGAACATCTGCAGGAAACAGACAGAGAAATGTTGTTAATTCACATCACTGTTTTGAATTGTATTGAACTCTAATAGAGATTCTCTGAACTCTCTAGAGATACTCAAATATTCAAACACAAAGCACAGAGAAACACAGAGATGATTAAAGGTGAATATTGTAAAGGTTTTATGTAATTAATTACAAGGGAGTTCAAGGAAAAAAGTCTTATCAGTTTAGTTTTCCCAGACAGCTCCCAAAGAACATTAGCTTGGAACCCAAATCCGAAAGATTAAGGGTCTGGGACTGAGTAATGAAAATGGCCCAACTCGAGGGGCGGCACCAAGCGTGCATTTGAAAATCTGCGAAACAGGTTGCCGTTAGTCGGCTGTGTGGTAGCCTGCTTTTAAAAATGTAATCATTGTTTTGCTTCATTTGCTGAACTCTGACGGATAAGGAAAAATGTTCAACAAAGCTGCAAAAAAAAGGCGGTAAGTGTCAGAGAGCAACAGAAATGAATAGAGATATGTGACAAAAGTCAAAAAAGCAACATGCGGTGAAGGTTATTATAGTTTTGCATTTTTCATTATTTTTTATTTGGTTTTAACTTTTAGTTTTCAAGTTTACTTTTAATTTTTAAAGCATTTTACCATTTAGTTTACCTTTTTTTTTTTAAATACCTAGTTTTAGTTTACTTAGTTTTTAGCGGTTGCCAACCAATCAGAGGGTTGGCGGTTCAATCCCTGGCCCTGCAGTCCCATGTCGAAGAGTATGAATGTGTGTGAATGGTTCCTGTACTATCTAAAAGTACTTTGAGTAGTCATTAAGACTAGAAAAGCACTATATAAATACAGTCCATTACACTTTGTTTCTCTTGCTATGACTCTAGAGTTGGTATTTGTTCCAAAGCTAATTGCTGCCCCTTGCTCACTTCTCCCTCGCTCTATCACCCAGTCCCCACACACTCAACTGCCTGATGAAGTATACACATCAGACCAGTCACGTAGGCAAAGGCGAAAGCTTTGCGTGGAGCACCTCCATAAAATGACCTTTCACCAATGACTATGTTTTCACAGTGGATGCGTCCCAAGCCTAGAGCCCAGGAATCTACTTGCACCCTCCAGTAAACACAATCTCTACAGTGGCCTCTGACTGCAACGCAATGGCACAACTCAAAGAACAGCGAGAGGCTGGGCATACCAAAACATGTACAAATGATAATTAGTAAGTTTTACAAATGTTTACAGATCACTGAATATCACACTGTTCACTCAGCTGTGTCAGCTTTCCTCACAACATCCAGTGAAGCTGATTTTCAAATGAGTAAGTCCACAGAACCCTTAGGTGGTCATTTGAGTGGATCCAGGGTAAAAACACAATCTAAACCATCCTAAAAAAACAATGTGGACCTTCCCAAAATTTCAAATCTGTTTTTACTACACTATCATTAGTTACATATTATTATATATTGACATATTACATGAATTATTATTTGCACTCCATGTTCAAAGATTTACTATCTGTCAGTTTTTGTAAATACATTGCTGCCATCTGTTAGTTGTCATTAAAGTATGGCAAACTTCTTAATTTATATTAATAATTCACATTTTATCCTTCATTTTATTTCCAGACATCAGACATCCATTCAAAATGTAGCCATTGGCATATAAAGAGCTCTTTTTCCTTGTTTCTCAGCATGTACTTTATTAACATTTGTGTGCTCCAGGTAGCTTTGCATAAAAAATGGTTGCCATTCGCAAGGCTACTTTTGCTTTTATACTTTAAGTACATTTACAAGCCTGTACTTTACTTTTACTTGAGTAAATAAGTCAAATCAGTACTTCTACCAGAGTAGTTTTTAACAAAGGTATCTGTTATTACGAGAAGTGAGTACTTTTGCCATCTCTGCTCAAAGTTGAGTCTGAGTAAAGTAACAGTGACTCCTTTAGTTTTAGTAAATGCTCTCACTTTGTTTCCATCTAATGAAGGAGAGTTTCTAAATGAACATACCAGCGTCTAGAAGGTTCCGTCGTCGCTCGTTCTCTTCTTTCGACCGACACAGTTCCTCCTCGTACTCTGCTATCGTTCTTTCAAACAGCCCAAATATCTCTTCAACAGCCGCGGTTAGTCGCTGCTTCACCAACGCATTCAGCATTTGGACTTTAGACATCTTCACACAATCACGGGGACTTTTTGTTCCACACAAACTCGGTCAAAACACCTCAAAACCAGTCACTTAGCATGCTAAGCTAACTTTATAGCTAGAGGCAGATGATTCCCAGGTAAAACATTCGGGAAAAAAAGTTGAAGAGCGCAGAGTCCTCCGGGTCTCGAGACATCCAGAGGCTCTGATGGATCAGTAACGTTACTGTTGGGAATACAGAGACAGAAAACCCAACAAACCGGGCTGTCCTACTAGCTCACGCTACGAGCCTCCCTGCTCAAAGAGAAACATCCGTTTCCTTCCACTGATGCTGAGTTAACCTTCTTCTTCTTCTTTGTCTTCTTCTTCTTCTTCTTCAGCCGCCACCTACTGTACCGGAGTGTAATATCATGACTTTAAACCAGGGGTCTTCATCATATTTTATGCCATGGACCCCTAAACTGAAAGACAGACCGAGTAGGGATCCCCTACTTCATTTATTTCTATATAGACCTATATACAATTCAGTTGCATATTAAATTGGGCAGAATAGATGAAAATAAATGCATAGCATCAAGTTTTAATGTTAAACAATCATCTGGAAGGCCCAGTGACTCCTTAAGTTAGACTGTATGACTACCATAGTGGCTAGCTTACCTAAAGTTAGCTTATCTTCAATGTGTACATTTTATTCACAAAAAGGACAATTTATTTTTGCTATTAAAATTTAGCATTCATATTAATGTATATGTTCAGACTTATTTTAATTTCTGAAATAAGAAACGTCATTTGGCGGCTATCTCGCCCATATATACTGTATACATCAGAATCAGAATCAGAATCAGCTTTATTTGCCAGGTATGAGGACGCATTCAAGGAATTTTACTTTGGAACTTTGTTGCTCCCAATGTGCTTACATAACCAAACAATATATAGCCTAAACACTAATATATACATTCTCTAAACCAAAGCAAAAACAACATAGAGGCATGAGTGCAATGAAAAATATTTAAATGTGGGCCATAGTGCAAAGGATGTTGGGATAAATAGTATTATGTTATTATACTACAATATGAACAGTATGAACATTATGAACAGCTCTGGAATAGGGAATGAGAATGATGAATAAATATCAAATAATAAATGAGATATGAGAAGGAGAATGATGAATAGATACTAAACAAGTGGAATAATAAGTGGAACCAGTAAACAGGTGCTGTAGGGACAGTGTTGCTGGGTTATTGACCAGAATTGAACCTGACACTCTGTTCATCAGAGTCATGGTTTGTGGAAAGAAACTGTTCCTGAATCTGTTGGTTTTGGCGTGCAGTGCTCTGTAGCACCAACCAGAGGGGAGCAGCTGGAACAGGTTGTGTCCGGGGTAAGATGGGGCTGAAGTGATGTTTTTTGCCCGTTTCCTGACTCTTGAAGTTTATAAGTCATAGACGGAGGGCAGGTTGGCACCGATGATCTTTTCTGCAGTTCTAACTGTCCGTTGTAGTCTGCACTTGTCTTTTTTGGTGGCAGATCCAAACCAGACAGTGATGGACGTGCAGAGGACAGACTGGACAGACTTAGAAGTGTAGAAGTGGACCAGCAGCTCCTTAGGCAGGTTGAGCTTCCTGAGCTGGCGCAGGAAGTACATCCTCTCCTGGGCCTTTTTGATGATGGTGTCTGTGTTGGGCTCCCACTTTAGGTCCTGGGATATAGTGGATCCCAGAAACCTGGAGGAGTCCACAGCAGACTCAGGCCTGTTGGGTAGGGTTATGGGGGGGAAGAGTGGGGGGGGCTCCTCCTAAAGTCCAAGATCATCTCCACATTTTTGAGCGTGTTAAGCTCAAGGTTGTTCTGACTGCACCAGAGAGCCAGCTGATCCACCTCCCGTCTGTAGGCCGACTCATCACCGTCCCGGATGAGGCCGATGACCGTTGTGTCGTCAGCGTACTTCAGGAGTTTAACAGACGGGTCTCCTGAGGTGCAGTCATTGGTGTAGAGGGAGAAGAGAAATGGGGAGAGCACTGTATATAAATTACATCAACCCTTGTCTAACTGTCTATGTAGTGTTGTCTTTGCGTCAAAATTGAAAATAACCACTTTTGTGGACGCTTTTATCAATGTTTTTTACCTTTTAAATACGTTTTTGTCTCTGTTTTTAACACTTTTGACCTTTTTCTTTCATTGTTTGTCCCTTTTTTTGACGTTTTCAACACTACGTCACACTAACTTATTAACTTTTGTTTCACAGTTATTTTTAGAATTTATGGTCAATAAACCTCATTTATAGGAAGTTATACCTAATGTTTGAGTTAGAGAAGCAGAAATTAGGAATTATTTAGACTAAAATTAAAGGAATGTATGTTGATGACAATCAGCTCATCATTTCCTCCTCCTCAGTCATAAACCTAGGGGTTCGGTTTGACCCTTAGCTGACCTTCAATGATCACGTAAAACACATTTGTAAAACCTCCTTCCACCACCTTCCAAACATCACCAAACTCCGCCCCCTTCTAACTCTTCCAGATGCAGAGAAACTTGTTCATGCCTTTATTTCCACAAGGTT